>NC_088921.1:64365000-64465000 GCF_038396675.1 Hydra vulgaris | reverse complement strand
AATAATTGACATTTTTACAAACAAACATAAAGTGTTTATTTATTATTAATAAATACTTAGTGTTAACACAGCAAAAACAATTTAATGACACTATGTGTCAATTTAATGACACGTGTGCAACACATGAGTTGTTTTAACAGACCGTTAGGAAAATCACATGTTTGTTGGTGACCTAAGGAACTTAGGTACATTTCTGATTTTTACAGAATATTATAGATTCCACACATAAGAAATTAAATCGTAAAAAAGTAAAAAAAAAAACACATGTGCAGACCACGATTTTGCAGACCATGATTTTGCAGACCATGATTCAAACCTCCTTAGTGCATACTCCAAAAGGTTCCTTGAAACCTTTTAGTGTATGCACTAAGATTTGCAGAAAAGTAGTCAACATGGGAGTCCAAAATGTGCAACTTTATGCGGCAATGCAAAGCTGGAAATTTGGATACCATATTCTTAACGAGACTTTTGTTCTTAACAAGACTGCCTGGCTTAAAATTACCCAAGAAATTGTTGACAACTTCTTTGAATGCATTCCAAGCTTTCAGTTCAACTGTGGCCAATTTAGATGTAAACTCTTCATCTTTCATTACTTTTTGGATCTGTGGTTCAACAAAGATACCTGCAGTCAACTTTGCTTCACTTATATGTGGAAATTTGTCAGACAAATATAGAAAACCAGAGCCAGTATGGTCCATACTTTTGACAAAAGCTTTTATTAACCTTAATTTTATATTGAGTATTTGAAGGAGTACTTGATGTGCTTCTACTAAAGGCTGTAATTTCCTGGGGTAAATTCTACTAAACCCTGTAACTTCCTGGGGTAAATTCTTTTTTTGGTAGCCATACTTTCTTAGCATAATTCTCTGCTCTGCTATCCCAGAGGCAAAAAATACATACAAATTTTGAGTACCTTTCTTGTAATACTAATATGATGGCTATGACCTTTAAATCCCCACATATCAACCACTTGTACTGGTCATAGTTCAAAGTATTGTCTCCTTTAGTGTCAAGCGTCTCTTTTAGTGTTAACCATTAAATAATAGAACTGCTTTCATACTGCTTTGATGAGTCAATAAACAGTCTATGCTGGTTGTCCCATAAATGTGACAAGACCTTAAATATTATTACAATATAAAGCTTTGCTTACTTGTCTTGTTATTACTTGCTTGCTTACTAATAAACTGTGCAAATCCTGCTTCATGATATCTCTATGCATATACACTAGTTTCAGGAGTGTTACATCGATTTCAATAATGTTTAGAGCATTTTTATGGAAATGCTGAATTCATTAGCTATGTGATATGTGTATATATTGCTATATATTATATAGTTAGTTCCAGATTATAAAAGATTTAAAAAAAAATTGTCACTGGTCTTCTAGTTCTACATTACAGTGCAGAACGTGCTACTAATTCTAGTCAAGACCTCATTGAAACTTTTAGATACAAAAGAAGACGAAAATTGAAACTTTTAGAAACAAAAGAAGCAAACTTATTAGTTGTAGCAGTTGTTAACATCCTGACACTTATTAAAAAGTTTTCTCAATCTCCAGAGTGCATTGGTACACACTCATATAACACAAAATTACAACTCACAGCACCAGAACACATAACAGCACCAGAACACATCACATCACCAGAACAATTTATTTTATCAATAATTGGTACAAAAAAAAGAGTACACAGAGTTTCAGGAGTGATAAGGTTCTTGTAAGCGTAAGTAGTATTGTTAAATAAGATTATTTTTTTTAAAACAAAAATGATTTTTTTAACAATAATACTTATGAAAGTATAATAATAATCAGTGTAATAATATCTGATAGATAACTTTAAAAATTACCAATTGATTTTAAATTTATGGAGTTAAAAAAATTCAAGTAAAATACTGATAAAAAAGTATAATTACATAAATTGAACATTGTGCAAGATAAGCACAATTTTCAATATGGCATTCACCATTGCCAAATTTTATTTAATTTTTATATAAAACTTAACTTTAAGCAATAGTTAATTAATATATATAATTCCTATAATATAATTATATATAATATATATAATTCCTGCGTTAGTTATTTTAAATCAAAGTTTTTCTTTTTTCTTTATTTTTTATTTTATTAAAAAGAATGTTAGGGTTTCACAAGGAAAATCCTAACATTCTATTCAACTGACATTCTAATAAGTAAAAGCAGTTTTGCATAACAACATAACTTTAGTCTGGTAAACTTTTTTAACGTCTTAATTAACATGATGCTAACAGGATTTAATTATAAATATATCATAGCAGACATTTGATTTTCTTTTAAATATTTAACATTGTAGTTCTTTAAAATAATTTTGAATTAATTCACACATTAATTCATAGACATTTTGAAAACAACTTCAGTTTTTTTTAAAGAGGTCTAGTTTTCTTACTCTCCTCATCTCAAATTTTGCTTGTGTAAATGCTGATAAATGCTCATAAATTTTTTTAGGGAAATTAAACAAGAAATTTTCTTTAACAGTATTTTATTAATTCAAAGGGAGCAATGTGAAATAATATAAATAACACAACATTAATAAAAATAATGAAATTTGGATAAGTACCAAGGTAGAAATGTTTGTCAGAAAGTTCAATGATTTTGAATCGGTGACCGTGAATGTTGAGGAACACATTTTTAACACTAGCAATAGTTTGCCATCATTATCACATCTTAATGCTCTTGGTACTGATTTTTTATCTCTTTGATGTCCTGATGGAATCATTAGCCTTGTGCATAACTAATAACTCTAAGACTTTGACAAAAATAGCCGAGATGACTAAAGAGAAAATTTTGCACTATTTAAAAGCTTGTCAAGCTGATGCTCCTTTTTTATTCATTGTTTTAACGGAATTTATGTTCTTCAAGAGCTTACAGATCTGTGGCCCATCATAAATCTCTGCTTGAGTTTTTTCAATCATTATACTTGAAAACACGCTTTAGATATACTTGAAGCATTCACAATTTTTCTTAAAATTTGTTGTGTAAAAGAGAGAAAATAGTTTTCTTTCTCTCAGCTAATTTAATATTTTAATATGCTGGCAGCTCTACATGAAGCCATACTTGTTTGAGGAAATTCATCATTTAAAACTTAATGCAAATGACCCATTCATGATTGCAATACAGTATCTTCTCTAAAACTCTAATTTCTCCATCTATTTCCTTTTGAGATGTTGAGTGGTTGAGAGTGCCATATAAATGGTTCTATTTCTATATTCTATTGTGTAAAAATTCCTTAATTCAAATTTTGTAAAGAAGCCCACTGATATCTCTGCAATAAACCATCTCTTCATCCTTGGCAAAGAACAAAGAAATTCTTCAAAAGGTTATGTGAACAGCATTTTCCACAAGATTTTTCTAATTCAGTCAGGAAGCTTAGAGTTTTGCAGATTTTTTTAAGAGGTTTAAATCATGATCATTTAGCTCTACTTGGAAGAGTTAAAGTATGGCTTCAACTGAAAAGTCTTGATCTTTTCTTTTATTGTTGGGTAAATCTTTGTTGGTTAAGGCTAAGCTTATCTGAGGTAAGGTGATGAAGTTAGGAATAGGACGCTCTTCAATGTATTGAACTGATCTCATAGCAGAGACAAGGTTAGGGTAGACAAGTGTTTGTTGGTTTTTTTAGCCTTTTGATTTAGAACACAAATATAGCAGTCATCCACGTGATTATTGGGCTCCCACCATAATGTTGGTATAGCAAACATACTTTTTGTATCCTTTTGTTCCACTGTCTCGGATGTTCTGTACAATGTTTGCAAATGCTGTGCCTTACAATTACACAAGTTTCCAGATTAATCCCAAAAATCCCAAAGATTATTCCCAAAATATGAAAGATATGCTCTTTCAGCAAAATCAGTGATGTTCTTTTGATTTTCAAGTAATGTATATTTGTATAAACATAACAAAACACATCTGGAGAATTTAAGCATAATAACTGCTTAATCATTTTACATTGGTTTCTACAAGTAAATTTTTGATCAAATTATCAAAACACCATTAGATGAGGGAACCACTCAAGCATGACATTTTAATAATGCTTCATGTCATGACAATGCTGATTTAATAGCACTTATTTTAAATGCAAAAAAAAAAAAAAGTTTGAAAAATAAAACAAATAAAATGTAAAATATTTTTAAAAAATGGGTAAGGTGAAAAAAAAATTAGTAGCTGTATATGAAAAGTGGTTGTTTTTTTTTTTGAATTTTTATATACTTTTATAAAATTCAAAACAAAATTATAAAATATTATAAGGTGAGGTTTGATTGACTGTTAATAGCCAATAGCCAGTAGCCACCAGAAGTGATTGATAGACTGTTTGGTAGTACTGTTAGTAGTTGTGCTTTTTACAGCTCATTTTCCATTAAATCTTTTTACTTATTGATATTATTAATCATCTCTAGGCTGAACCAAATATATGTAATTATATATTTTGATGATCAGTGGTCATAAAGGCCAGAATATGAAGCTTTGTTTTATTTGACCTTTATTTTCTAGTGTGTTAATTTGAATACTTTAGCAAAATTAAGAGTCTAAATCAATGAAATAAAATTGAATTAACTAAAATGGATTAAAGAGCATTAAAAAATCATTAACAGGAAAAAGGTATTATGAATATTTTCCTCTTTACTCAAATATATTTCAGCAATATGCTGATAAATTTATTTACCACTTAGTTAGAAAATACAGTTCATATTTTATCATAGATTTTTACCTTTTTTTCTTTTAAAAAATACAGTTTAAGTTTAGCCACAGGTTCTGCAGATTCAATTATTGATGCATAAATTAGATTGACAATTTGAAATATTTTATCATAATTTTCTTTTCGCTTGATGCATTTTTGTTTGATTTTGTTCAAACCTATTTTCTGACAACCCTATAGCAGAAAAGTTCTTTTGCAAAAAGACATGCTATTATAATTTTACTTGGTCTGGATTATTGATTAAAAAATAGTTCAAACTTTTATTTTTTTTCTATGATAGTTGTTCAAATTAGATTTTTTTGTAAAATGTTTGAATGGTATTGAATGGTATTGTGTATGTTGTTGAATGGTATTGTGTATGTTATTGAATGGTATTGTGTATGTACATTTTACCTAGGCTCAATCTTTATTGGACATTTTTTGTTGTCAATTTTTTTTTTTTGAGTTCAAATTAAAAAAAATTTTTTTTAAAATATTTCTATGCAGGATCACTGTTTTTAGTAAATATATAAACTGCTATTAATCAGTCTCTCGTAAAAAAAGATAAAAACACAAAAAAAAAAAAAAAAAACTTAATGAGCAAATGTTAATTAAACAGCGTTAAATTTTTAAAATGTCAAAGTTAGGGTGTTGCAAAATTTAGGTCATAAAAATAAAAGTTATTTATTAAAATTAAAAATTTAAATTATTTATGACTAAGCTTTAACATTAAAATACTTGTTTAAAAAAAAGTTTTTATTTTTAAAATTTTGACAAATATTAGGCGTTAAATTTGAAATTCAAAAAGTTTTTCATTGATGAATGTTTGTTCCGGGTGCTTTTTTTTTTTTTTTTTCTGATGGTACAAGAAGATAGTTTCAGTATCAAAAAACATCAGATATCAACTTACTACAGTAGACACCGGTGTTACAACATTTTTCTTTTTGTTTATTTTTTCTCCTATTGCCTCTAAAAATTTTCCCAATTTTTAAAAGTTTTTATCTCTGTTAAATTAGAAACAAATTTTTATCCTGAAAGCTGAACTGTTTCCCTTTACCAAAATTAATGTATTGCCATAACTTCATTTCATTATTGTTAAATAAAATGGTTTAAGCTATTATTTGTTATCAATGTAATAACTTGCTATTAATGTTCAATTTTAACCTGTCAGTTTCAAACTCTTTTGAAACTTTTGATCCTCCAAAATATGAAACATTTTTCTTATTATCTTGTGATGACAACATCACATATTCACAGCATTGAATATGTTATGTTGTCATCACAAACATATGCATAAATGTACTTCTTGACTAACGTAATGGTTTTCACTTTGCATATTTTCTACAATGGTTTTTACTTTGCATATCTTCTATAATGTTTTTCAATTTGCATATCTTTTGTAATGGTTTTCAATATGCATATCTTCTGTGACGGTTTTCACTTTGCATATACTTTGTAATTGTTTTCAATTAGCATATCTTCAGTAATAGTTTTCACTTTGCATATATAAAGTTTTGGCAACTGAGTCAGTTGAATAACACTAAACCAGTCAAAAATCGCAAAATCGCTTGCCCGGGTACCTGTTGAACGAATGGACAGGTTAAAAAACAATTTTTTATAAAAGTTGTACTTACAAAAAATAAAAAAACAATAAAAATGTCTCAATCAATAATGTCTTTCATTTAAAATTTCACTTAAATCTAAACTTTGTTTTACATTGAGTGTCCAGGTTACACAACTCCGAAATTACGGTTAAGAAAAACTAAAATGTCTACTGTTTTGGGTGCCAATGATGCACGCCATTTATTGACCACATGTCCAGCAGTTAAAAAAGTGCATTCTGCTGGCACCGAAGTTGCAGCTATACACATGTGTTTGCAAAGCCAAAATTTGGGTAACGTTTGGTTACCCAAGGGTTTCTATTTTGGTAAACTTGCCAAAACTCTAACATATTTCCATTGACAGTCAATGGCGTTTTTGAAAAGTAAGACGCCAATTCATCCATATTTCCGAACCCTTCGTAGGCTGTGCACAGCAATGCTAGTTCATCAAAGTCCGATTCTAAATGATCCCGTGCTCCCTTTGCCATTGGTTCTTCTGCTACTACGTCTATATTTTCTTCCAATACTGACATAACAATAGCCAGTTTTGGAAGAAAATATAATTTCAGCTCTAATGGCGGAGTATGTTTCATTTTGAAGAGGGTCTTCAAAAAATTTAAAAAAATTTATAACGTGAATCTAATACTAATGCTTTTGGTCCAGGTAGTACACTGAATCCTTCTGGATAATATTGCTTTGTTATTTCAGTAGCAATAACATAAACTAATGACAACAAAGTATATTTTTCACCAGATGACATAGATGTTACCTGCTATAACGGTTTCAGAATGGGTATAATGGCTTGCGCAAACAACCAGTTTTGACGCTTTTCTTTTTGTTGTAAAATTTTGGTCAGGCAGCACGGATACAATTACCCAACGTAGCTTCACTAATCGCTCTAACATGTCCAACGTGGAATTCCATCGAGTAGAGCAGTCTATGATGACTTCCAATGTTTTTTCATCATCCTTAAATCTCAGTGCTGCTTGTTTGTTACGCAATTCCTGCATTGCTAACATACTTCACTTGAAGTGTGCCACCAATTGTCTTGCAGCCCAAATCATATTCACAATTGCTGGAAGTTTCAGACCAGCTTCAATGGCTAACTGTAACGTGTGAGCAAAACAGCGCTGATCCAGCCATTCATCAAGAAAGTCTGTTGCTCAGTTTAACTTTGAGCCATTATCTTGGACTGTAGCAGCCATTTTCTGAACAGGAATTCGCCACTCCTCAGCAGCATCCTGCAAACGAATACTGATATTTTCTCCAGTGTGTCATTCAGGACATTCTCGTGTCTGCAAGATTGCAAATTCTTTTGCTCCCATTCCGTGTTAACCCAATGCACAGATAAACACAAATATGCAATGTTTTAATAACTAGTCCACATGTCCGTTGTAAACTACAAACTGTGCCGTACCTAATTTCAGTTTCAGTGACTTGACCGTCTCGTTGTATCTTTTCTTTATCAGTTTTGTGGTAGTTGAAGGAGTTTTAACAACATAGTCTGGATCTGTATATTTCAACAAGCTAAGGAATCCATCACCTTCAACTAAACTTATTGGGTGTGCATCATGAGCAATGAAGTCTGCTATTTTCTGATCCAAAACTAGTTCTCTTTCTTTTGTCATTTTTGGCCGCGAAGCTGTAAAGAAAAACAAGATGTTTGGTCTACCCAAACTGCCAATGCCATCAATATCTATATGATGTGTTCCAGTAAGATGATGTCGGATAGTGCTTGTGTTGCCACCTTTCACTGTCAAAATCGCCTCACATTGCTTGCACTTCACACTGTTCTTATCAATTTGGTCAGCATATGACCACACTTTTGATACTTTACCCATTTTTTTTTTCTATAAAATTAGTGTTTTAAAATGTTTTTAAAACTTAATAATATGTTTTTAAAAGTAAAGCATAAAAAAGAAAGAACAACAACTAGCTTTTACAAAACTTTAATTGGTTACAAATTGATGAAATTTTATTATAACATTTTATTTATTTACAATAAACTTACTACGCACACTTAAAAAACTTAATTTTACAAATTATTTTTTTTCGAAAAACTGTATACCTTTTTGATAAGAAACTGAAAACATTTTATATATAATTTGCTTAACTGAAACTTGGGTTTCTTTTAAAGATCTTCAAGATAATTCTACTCTCCATTTTCTAGGTTTTCATAACATTTTTTCCAAGAGACTACTAATTTTTGCTCAATTTTTTTTGTTCAATTTTTCAATAAAGAAATCAGAACTATTTCTTCAAGATCTTGTTTTACATATCAATTTCATATTGTTAAATTGTTTTGTTTCAATTAATGATTAAAAACTTAAATAAAAAAATTAGAATTGATAATTTGTAAATTGAAACATTTTGTTTTTTTGCATGGACAATGGTTACCCGTCATTTGATAATGCTGCCCAGGCAGTAATAAATGGACGGGAACCCGTTTGCCTGGGTACCCATTGACAGCCTTAAATAACACTATAAAACAAAAATAGCTAATAATTTATAGGACATAGTTGTTGATAGAAAAGTAAACTCTATTGTTGTACATTACAAAAGCCTAAACAAGTTTTCCCCTTAAATATATGATTAAACTCTACAAGATTGATAATAGCTGTTGTAATAGTAACAACATTATCACTTTTGGTAGACCTGTTTCACTCTTTAAACATAATTTTAAGCTGGTTAACCTAAAGATGTTTCTTGCATCCTGATCACATTTTTGTATTACTTTTTTATTTAATTTGATTTAAGTTCCAAGAGAGTTTTTTTGCCTTTTTCTAAACTTAACAGGAAGTATTTTTTGAAACTAATCACTTAACTTTAAGCTGATTGTTTGTAAAAGGTCTTTTTGGAAATGCAATTGTTTGTTTTAAGTTCATTATTAATAGAATTACACAAAGCTTAATCATATTGAAATTTTTTTTGAGTTTTCTATGCATTGTAAACAATACATAACTTTAAGTATAAAGTAGCTTTTTTGCTTCACTTGTCAAGGCTAACATAAATTTTATCATTTTCAAAGCAGGTTAAGATTTTGAGACATTTGGTGAAAAAAAATGATCTTTTTTTAATAAAATCTTCAACATTGTATTTTAAACCTAGATAAACCAGAAACTAGATGTTTAAAAGTATAGAATTTATTATCAAATGCCCAGGGGATATTTTGGGTAATTGAAAAAAGTGTGTTGCAGGCATTTTAGAAGTTCAATTTTTTAGTATATTTATACAAAATAGTATTACGCTTGCTCATAAAAATTAAACACTGCTTTTCTTTTCAATCAACTTTTATGACTGCTTGAAAGTGCTACATTTAAACATGAAAAACTTTGAAAAATGATCTAAAGTAAAATTTATGGCAATTCAAACCACAATAACTTTTTGGTTTATATTCTCAAGTTTTTAGGTTGTTTTTTTTTTTTTTTTTTTAACGATTTTAAAAGATCCCTAAAAGTTTTATGAAAATCCAAAAACTCGACTATTTAAAGTTACTGATTCTGCCTTGATTTTACTTCTTGAAAAATTAGCTTTTATTTTTTTATACCTATAAAACCTTACGTTAAATGTTTAGTATTTCTATTATAAAAAATAAATAAAAATTATAATCTTGAAGACTTAAAGTTGTATAATAGAATTAGATCTCACTGAGCCTGTATCAATGCGTAACTGACCTATATGTCACAACAATAGAGTTGCATAAAAAAATGTACAGCTGAGCCTATAAACAAACTCATGTTTCAAAACAACTCATGATTTTATCAACTTAAAATTGTGATGGTAGTCATCTCAAGTTTAAAAAAAATGTTTATTGATAAATAATAAATAAGTTCTGTTGTTTTCTGTCAAATAAAAACTTGTTTTACTTTTCATGATATGTAACATAAAAACTTTTGAAAAGAAAGTAATTTTTAAAAATCTTTTAAAAAGAAAAAGTTTATAAAAAGATTTTGAAAATTTTTTTAAGAAAAATAGTGTAATAAAATAAAAAAATTTTCGTTTACATTATTCAGAGATTACGAATTCGTTACTACGAAGAAGGTGGTTATGCAACTAATTCTGTTGAAGAAGATGGTATTAATTAAATTTATTTTGCATAAATATGTTAGAAGAAAAGCATTATGATTTTTATTTCTCATTAATATAAAGTTTAGTTAAGCTGTTGTTTTTCAAAACTACATTTAATCCTATTTTAACTGTTTCATTTCTATTTTTAAGTAATGTTTATTTACATAAATACTTTACTCCCTACCAAAGTTGCAGACAAAACTATTTATGATGAAAGTTATGAGGAAAATTAAAAAAATAATAATGAAGAAAAAGTGAATGGAAAACTTGAAGATTTGATAAAAGTATGCATAGTAAATTTATATGTGGTAACAAGTTAATGGTTTTTCTGAGTACTTTTTACAGTTTTAAGTGTCTACATTTTTTTTGAAAACATTGGAAATAAATTAGAATCTTAAAGCTAATGAAAATTTTTTGCCTAATTTTTTACTTACATTCATACATACTACTTGGCCGGATTAATGTGAAATTGAAAGCTTTGTCTATGGTTATTTTGTTGCAGACTTTAATGCTTTATTCTGGAAACTTTATTCTTCTGTTATAAAAAAGAACATAATAAAGAACTACTTACATAGCTATATATATATATATATATATATATATATATATATATATATATATATATATATATATATATATATATATATATATATATATACAGTGGTGGCCAAAAGTATGGAAACTTTTCAAAAATGCCTTTTATTTATTTATAAAAAATGCAACACTTACTACATATTATGCATATGTTTGTTGAAGTCGTAATACAACTTTTTAATAAAATAAAACATTTTTTTTTTATTAACATATACAAAAAAAAAATTAAATTTTTAAATTAGGTCTGGTCATAAGTATGGAAACTTATGACCATTTTAAATGTTCCCTTGCAAACAATAATCTACCCATCTTATTTTTCTTAGAAATTAATGGTTTTTTGACAGCCACTCTTCCAAATAAGCCCGCATCATTTAACCTTCTACGAACTGTCCTGTCAGATAATAAAACTCCATGCTGTTCCAAGATTTCTTCTTTTATATCCTTTGATGACTTTCTAGGATCTTTTGTAGAAGTATTTTTTATAACTTTATCCAATCTTTTTGTTGTTTTTCTTGGTCTTCCAGGTTTCATTTTCACTTCCACAGTTCCCCTTTCTTTGAATTTTTTAATAATTTTTGAAACTTTACCTTTTGGAACTTGAAAATTTTGAGAAATATCAATTGGTTTATTACCGTCTTTAAAACACTCAACTATTTTATTTTTAATATCACTAGAATAATATTTTCGCGGTGCCATACTGATTAATATAAAAGTAAACTATGATGAACTAACAAAGATGTCAATTCTAACACATTTTAATTCTAAATGATAAGATTTGTTTATGTTTAGTGACAAGTTTGAACAAGTTTCCATACTTTTGTTCAATCGAAATTAAGAAATATTAGTATGTAATAAAATGTCTTAGAAAAGACAAGTTCAAACTTGTAGTATATATAAAGTAGACTATTGCAAGTACACTCGAGTTGAATAATTATGGTTTTATTTAATACAAATAAAAAAAAAGTAATTTTAAAAAAGTTTCCATAGTTTTGGCCACCACTGTATATATATATATATATATATATATATATATATATATATATATATATATATATATATATATATATATATATATATATATATATATATATATATATATATATATATATATATATATATATATATATATACATACAGTATCGGACAAAATGAGTGCAACCAAATAATGCTAATTTAGTTTCTTTATATAAAAGTGGTGCATTTTTTCCATTTAGAGAAATAACTATGTAACTGTTTTGAGACAAAGTTCTTCAAGTTTTATTCATCACAAAGTTCATTATTTGTTCACGAAAATTAATAAAAAAATCATAAGTATTAAAAAAAGTTGACTTCCTTTTGGACAAAACAAGTGCAACTCAACAAAATGTTGACCAAGCTGTATTTCGCTATCAATATTTCGTGGCGAATCCTTTGTTGTCGATCACAGCCTTGCATCTTCAAGGCATAGATTCGATCAGGTGATCAATGAAACTTTGTGGAATCGCTGCCCAGGCCTTTTGGATTTGTTCAAACAGTTGATCCTTATTACGAACACCATCACAATTAATTCTGCAGTTGAGGATCTTCCACAGGTTCTCGATAGGGTTGAGATCCGGAGATTGAGGCGGCCAATCTATCACCGATTGGTGGTTGTCTTGAAACCACTGCTTGACTACTTTTGCAGTGTGTTTCGGATTGTTGTCTTGTTGAAAAACCCATTTTATTGGCATACTCCATTCAGCATGAGGTAACATAACATCTTTCAGGATATTTTTATACATGAAACGGTCCATTATTCCATTGTTTCGATGTATTGAACCTTGACCGTTAGCAGAAAAACACCCCCAGACCATTACATTGCCTCCACCATGCTTCACGGTCTTATGGCAGTAACGAAAATCGAGGCGTTTTCCGGCCGGTCGACGTATGCAGCAAATCCCATCGCTCCCAATGATGTTGAATTTCGATTCATAACTAAACAGGACAGTTTGCCATTTCTGCACATTCCAGTCAATATGAGATGTAGCAAATAGGAGTCTTTTCTTCTGGTTTTTTAGTGAAATCAGTGGTTTCTTTGCAGGGCGTCGAGAAAACAATCCGGCTTCAACAACACATCGTCTGATTGTTCAGTCTGATACAGGCAGCTCTAATTGCTTTTGTATCTCGACTGATGATATTCAGGGACCCTTCTTGATGGATCTGACGATCATAGAATCCTCTCTAGAAGTGGTGGAACGCGGTCTTTCACCTTTGTTATCTGCTGCCAATTTCCCCGTAGAACGATATTTGGAACATAGTCTCGATACAGTCCATTTTTTTACGCGATATTTATCATAAATACTTTTTTGTGACATTCCACTTACGTAACCGCCAATAGTTTTCTTTCTTAGTTCCAATCCAAGACTGTCGGGAGCCATTTTTGCACTTCTAGTCATAAAAATAATAAAAATAAATTATCACGCTTCTCAAGGCTTACCTTGTTACATTTACCTTGTGATGATACAATAATGCTCTGTGGAACACAATGTCTTGGTTGGATGTGGACTATATTGATGTAATGAAACACTTGTTGTATTTCACTTCTTGTATTGATGTTCTTTGATAAAACACTTTGATAAAACTCACTTTGATAAACTGTCTTGATAATACTGACTGATTGACTTCCATATACTGACTGAATTACATGTCCATTTACATGTCTCTTATTTTGTAAAATGAACCTGTGTGAACCTGTTCTGGAAGATTCTAGATGCTTCTTTTTGATGCTTCTGGAAGCTTCTTGATGCGTCTGGATGCTTCTGAATGTTTTTGGATATTTCTGGATGCTTTCAGATGCTTCTTCTGGAAACTTCTGGAAGCTTCTGCATGCTTCTGGAAACTTCTGGATACTTCCTTTAATTATTAAAAAACTTCCGTGACGTTGACACGGACCAGGCTTAAGAAAATGAAACAAACCAAAAAAGTTGCTCTTGTTTTGTCCGCTGCAAAATGGCACATGTCAACAAAATTCTGCCTGTGTGCTGTCACCTGTCAGCTGATTGCTCATGTCACGGCATGCTATGACTCGAGACTCCTGAACTGTTTGCTGTGGTAGTATAGTTCGTTTCGTTTTTAAGACATGTAAAATTAGGAAAACTTTTTAGCATTGTTCGATGTTGGTTGCAAATGTTTTGTCCAATACATAATTTACATATATATATATATACATATATATATATGTAAATTATGTTAGTGTATTTTACAAATAGAGTGCTCAATGTTCTTAAAGAACAGAGCAATAATAAATTAGTAAAAAACACTTATCTAACTTTTATCTTCGACTTGAAGTTTCACCATTGCTGGATCATCAGGAAGAGTTACTAAATCTCAAAAAAATTTCAATTTATAGAAAAAAATATTTTACAGGAAGTTATAAATTATTATAAAAAAATTTTAATTACTATATTTTTTTGTTAAGGGGAAGTTACAGAAAGTAATTATGAAATAATTTTCTTTGGAATGGGGATAGTTTAATTTGGTCATTTGTTTTTATAATTTTTTAAGAGGTATTTATTTTCGTGCCTATATTTAGAAATAAAGTCAGATTTTTTATTTAATAAATTTTCCTTATTTTTCCCTAGTAATTATTTCAAATTTTTCTTGCAAACATAGCATACATTTTTTGGAAATGTTATTATAGACAGGGGCAGATTTTTGAATAGACCATTGTAAATTAAAATTTTAATTTTTTTCTTTTAAATCCCAAATATATTTTGACAGCATAGTCTCTTTTGAATATTTTTTGTGTTTTAACGATTGTTTGTGGTTGGCATAACGTTTTTTCCATTCCCCTCAGTTAAACCAATATATTGTTTATCAGGGTGATTTTGTGAGGAAACAATGCACTTGTAAATTACATTTTTCGAAAGGCATTTTCCATTTAGAGGGCAATCTATTTTTTGTTTACAATTACAATAATCAGTGTTTTTTTTTTTTATATGTTCATTTTTATTAATTAACGAGTAGTTGTGGCCTTTTATAATTCTTTCTAAATTTTTTGTACAACTATAACTTACTTTAATGGTATTTCTGTTAAAAATCTTATGTAATTTATTAGAGGGAGGAAAATGTTTGTCTACTAATTTTAGAAAAAATTTACCTATATTTGTTGAAACATTTTTGCTGTACGGGGGGTTGAACCAAATTATGTTTCTATTTCTATTACGCTTTTTTGCAATTTTTTTTTTTTTTTTTTCTTTCTTTTCAACTAAAAGCTTTTCGAGCTAAAATTTGAAAAGAAAATTGCAAAAAAGCGTAATTTGAAAATAAATACCTCTTAAAAAATTATAAAAACAAATGACCAAATTAAACTATCCCCATTCCAAAGAAAATTATTTCATAATTACTTTCTGTAACTTCCCGTTAACAAAAAAATATAGTAATTAAAAATTTTTTATAATAATTTATAACTTCCTGTAAAATATTTTTTTCTATAAATTGAATTTTTTTTGAGATTTAGTAACTCTTCCTGATGATCCAGCAATGGTGAAACTTCAAGTCGAAGATAAAAGTTAGATAAGTGTTTTTTACTTATTTATATATATATATATATATATATATATATATATATATATATATATATATATATATATATATATATATATATATATATATATAGTATATAGACGTTACTGTTACCCTCAGTACCAGGAAATAACTAGATGCTAATGATTATAATATAAAATATTATTTAAATTCTGAGTTTCATGTATTACCACAATCATCAGGCAAGTAGTAAAAGTTTAATTTTGCTACGATTTGTTTAGTGGACATTATGGTTTATTTTTGTATTTTGGATCGTTATGGGACGCAAATTGATTAGTAGTTAGGTTAATGATATTATTTATTTGTTTTTAGTTGGCTAATAGTTGTGAAACAGTTATATGTTTAATGTTGTTTAAAATATTCTTTTTGTGATAATGTGTATTATTTGTGTATTAAAAAATAAGAATTAAAATTGATATAAAAATATATATAATATTATGAAATATATTACAAAAGCTGTGTATGTGAGTAATTAATTAGTTAGTCTAGAGATATATGGAGTTGATTAATGTAGTTATTTTTTAATTGTTAGTCAGGTTCGTAGCAAGCTTTGTAATTCAGTAATAAGAATTTATTTTCGTGGCAGCACTTTAATATAATTTCGGTTCTTTTATTTAACAGTTCTTCAGGTTTCGGATATGATAGTAAATTTCTCAAACAGACATAGTGGGTATCTTTTAGAAATATTTGAGTAGGGGGGTACTATATATATATATATATATATATATATATATATATATATATATATATATATATATATATATATATATATATACATATATATACACACACACACATAGCTTCCGATAATCATTTGCATTATACATTTGGTCAGTATATCAATGGATCTCCAATTTGTAAGAAATTAACCTTCAAATGAGGAGTTCTTATTTCTGGTAGAAGAATAAATGGAAAAAGAGCTAGTGTTGCTCGAGAATTCCATCTTTATTTATTTTAGGTATTTTCTAAAACTTTACTTTAGGAAATATCCCAGATTCTTAAAATATAAACTTCATATCATCATGCCATCCTGCTGTTTCAGAAATCACTTCTTTACCTATTCTTGAAATTCTTGCTGAGCTATTTGCAGTTCTTTACAAGTTCCTAGATAAAATGGATATTCAATATCGGGTGACATTGTTTCCTCAACTTCAACTCTCTTCAATTCTTTCTAAACTATTTAATAAGTGGTTGACTTATTTTTGTTTTCCTGCCTGCTGAAAAATCAACTTGTCCTGTCTTGACAAAAAGTATTCTTCTTTTGATTGATTAGAACAGACAGGGTGACATTGTTTCCTCCAAGTTCTTCATCCATTACTATGCCAAGGATTCAGTCAAGAACATGATGTTGAGAACCAATTAATTATGGTTTTTCTTTTCAGTAAAATGACTTTGTAACTGACTGACAATCTCATTCCTTCTTCCAATGTTTACATTTGTAGCGTCTGCTACAATCATCTTTATACTCTTCCATAAACTGTATTCAATAGTTGCTGTTATAGTAGCTGTTATACCATTAACAACAGTATCTACTTTTCTGTCTGGAAGATCTAGTGCTTGTAACTTAACATTTTTTGTTTATTCTTTAACACTAACACTTGATATTCGTAGTGGGTAATACATTTATCATCAAAATGCAGTAACCAGCTTTCAAAATGTAGTCTTTTTTTTCATTTCTTCTTTAAGTTTAACAGCTCCTTTAATAGTTAATCTGAATATATACCAGCCTGTCAAGGTGCATGAATGTTGATTCCAACATAAGATGACTGTCAACAAATGGTTGCTGCTTTGCTGGTTAATACCTTTGAAGATGTTATTAATTTGGTTGCAGTTTTATTTTTGCTCTAATTCTTGCTGGTATTTATGGACTGCTCTTCTGATTCTATAGACACTTGATATTCTGTACCATATTCATATTAGGAAGTTGATGTTGTTGCTGTTGCTGTTACTGTTGTGGAAGTAGGCTTAAAGGACATTTTTTCTTCTTTTGGATGGATGGTTAGTATATGAACTAGCAGTCTTCCTAATTGTATACTTGACCTTTTGTTTGCTTTCAATCCAAAGGTGATACAATATTATATCCTCTCTGCAAAGCCATTTACCTTTGGTTGTTTTTTCTTTGTCTTACACATTTATCACTTGATTACCTTTGATTGTATTTTCTTTGTCTTACACATTTATCATGTCTTTAACACTTGATCCAGTTTTGTCTGTACAACTGGAATTGTAAAATTTAATTTAATTCGCCATAAACTTACTACTTCATTCTCAATTGAATTGGTGAATGATAAAAGGGCAGAAGTTCAACAATGTAAACTTTCTGAAATTAAAGAAAAGCTATATTTTCCCCCAAAGTAAATTTTTGTTAATGGTTTAATAATTTTTTTTCTGAAGAGGATAATGTTTTTCAAAAAAAAATTATTAAACCATTACAAAAAATTTATTACGGGGAGAAATGCAGTTTTTTTTAGTTTCTAAAAGTAAAAATTGGTGGACTTTTTAGACCGCACTTTAAACATTCATCGATTCAATTGTTTTATGCGTTCTCATCTCCCTTTGATGGATTCTCCCAGGAACAGATAGCAACCAACAATTTGAGTGGTATCCTGCTTGTGTCTTCCAGTGAGTATTCTTCTAGTGGAGCAGTTCTTTTCCTATGTGACTCATAAAGTTGTACAAGATTCTTCATCCAGATTGTCTTCTTTCTTTTCATTAGTGGAGGCAATTTTTTCACAGGACATTATGATTTGAGATGAACATGTTACTGAAAGGCAATAATAATAAATATTTGTGGTATTTTACTTCTATATTATTTGACTGCCATCTAACAAATACAGATTCATATATAATTATTAACATTGCTTAATCAGGCAGCTGATATTGCCTAAATCTTGCTGATTTCCATAAACTTCTAGTAGACTCCAGAAAATTCTAGAAAGTTTTACAGATACCTAAAAACATCAAAAACAGTCCAGAAACTTCCTTAAAGTTCCATAAGTTTAAAGAAAATTCTAGTTTTCAGAAAGTCATAATGCCTGCAAATACAACTTGTTTGTCATTTTAAAGATTTTGTGTTGTGTTGTGGAAAAGGGTGACCTTTTTTGAAATTTAATCAGAATAAAACCCATTTTTAGTACTTTTGAGCAAAGTTTCATTGTATATATGAGCAAAACTTCATGTATATATATGTGTATATCTATGAATATATATATATATATATATATATATATATATATATATATATATATATATATATATATATATATATATATATATATATATTATATATATATATATATATATATATATATATATATATATATATATATATATATAAATATATATATATATATAAAAAAATTCTCCAATTGTGTTTAAAAAGAAGTTGTTAAAAAAAAAAAGTTTTCAAAATGTTTACTATAATTTCTATAAGTTTACTATAATTACTAGAAAAAATGTTTACTATAAATTAGATGCTTTTCCCTGTTTTGTGTCAGTATTCAGTCATTTAATGGCTTCACTGATAAAGTAAAGTGTGAGTCATATTGCTGCTTTAAGTTAACTTTGTCATTTTTTTCAGCTTCAAGGTTATGTTCACTGAGGTAGTAAATTATGAAAGTCATGTGCAAGTCAATGTTTTGGCTAATCCAAAGATCTGTTGTAAAACTAACTCTGTTTACTTTAGTTATCCAAATGTTGATGCAGACCTGACAGAAATCTGTTCATCACTTTGTCTATAAGATTATAAGCTCCATTCTCATTTAAACATTATAAAGGTAAACCAATCTTGTAAACAGAATTTGTCCAAGTCTAACATCAGTTGCTTTATGCCATTTGAGCTATGTTTCTGACTTTTGATAATTAAAAAATTAAAAAATTATTATTATTTTTATTTCCCTTTTTCTCTTTTTCTTAAAACATTTAGATTCTTAACTACATTGCTGGTTTTCAGCAAATTTTCCTTCTAAGATACTTTATGTTTGGTTTTGATATATATCGGATGAAGTACTCCCACAGTTTGCAAAAAAAAAAAAAAAATCTTGTATAACTTGCAAATTTTTACATCACCAATATTGTTGTTATTGGTGACTTTAATTCTCATAACACTGAATTCTCATTGCACACTGAATTGGTTAGCTCTAGTAACACTAAACTTTCTGGCTAAAGTTTTTTGTCTTTTTTAATCTCTTACTTGGATAGTTAACTTTGTTACTCCTTTTCTAGACAACCCTAATCACTTACCTTGATCTGTGTCTTGTCTTTGACTCTAGCATGGGCTAGATTTCTCCTTGTTCTCTATTAGGTGTTTTAGATTATGTTATAATTTCTTTAAAAATTTTTTCTTATGCTTCTTCTAAATTAGATTTACTCCATCATTCCATTTCTTTTTTTTATATTACCCATTATTCCACTTTTTTATTATATATTACCCATCATTTTACTTCTTACTACTACCATAAGGCTGGTAGTAGTAAGGTAGTAGTAGTAATAGTAAGTACTGGGATTCTTTTTGTGATTTTCAGCTTTATGGTTCTTGAGCTAATGTTTTTGCCTCTCTGCAAAGCTATGTAGCTTTGCAGCAAAATAATAATTCTTCATGCAGATTCCATGTCTGCCTAGATACATTCAAAGCTTCTATGAATGCCTAGATTTATGCATTTTTGGAAACTTTTATTTTTTCTTGTTTGTTTCAAGTCGAGCCTCACTCTACCCAAACCTTTCAATTGCTTTCTTCTTTTTTTGCAGCTGCTATTTCTTATAACATATTTTTTTCTTTTTTTCATTTTTCACAAAATTTTCTACAAAGTGTTTTTCAAAAAAGTGTTCTCCACAAAGTGTTCTCCACTCTCTTCAAAAAAATGACTTTTCATAATGTCATTATAATAAAAAGAATAACTTTAAAAAGTTTTTTTTGGTTTTTTTGAATGAATTAATGGTTCTGTTTAGTTGATAGCATGATGGTAGTTGTTATATAATATAAATATAACTGCTTGTTTAAACTTTTTTTAGAGGTCATTGCTGATTGGGTTGCAATGAAAGAAAAAGAGTCTTTAAATGAAGAAAATAAAATAAAATTTGAGTAAGGTTACTGTTTTTTTGTTTTAGTGATTAAAACTTTTTTGTAAAATCATATATGTTTAGCATGAACACAGCAAACAAGTTTTTGCTGGGTTAATATTATTATTATTATACATATATACATATATATATATATATATATATATATATATATATATATATATATATATATATATATATATATATATCTTATACTTCTGATTTAGGTGAGCAGTGTAACGTCATACTGAAATTGCCTGCTGCTGGGGGCTTCAGTACATACATTGACTGATAAATAGCCTGACTTGCAGTGGAGTGCTGCTACATCAACTGAGGATTTGGGATGGGGCAGCAATCTTTTAATTTATTATTCTTTGTTTTCTTCTTTTTCTAAAAAAGTAGTATCGATTTAGATAAGCAAAAAAAGTGAGCAAACGCTCACGTCAATATGCTATCATATATATATATATGTATATATGTATATATGTATATATATATATTTATATATATATATATATATATATATATATATATATTTATATATATATATACACACACGCACACACATATATATATATATATATATATATATATATATCTATATATATATATATATATATATATATTTATATATATATATATACACACACGCACACACATATATATATCTATATATATATATATATATAAATATAGATGTATAATCATATATATTTAAACAACTTTAAAAAGTATTCTACACAATAGAGTGCTCAATGTTCTTAAAAGAACAGAGCAATTATATATTAGTAGAAAATCATTTAACAAAAATTTTTTCCATTTGACACTGTGTTTCATCAACAAAGATTCATCAGAAATGAGTGATCAAATTAATAAAACTTCAATTTATATCAAAAATTAAATTACAGGAAGTTGCAAATGTCTTAACTACTGTAAATTTTCACACATTTGTGGAATTTGCTGACACTATTATAAAAAGAATTTTTTAGAAATGATTACTTATGCTATTTTTTTAAATGTTTTTTTAAAAAGGGTAGTTAATGTAAATATTATTTGAACTCATTTATTTTTATAGTTTTTTAAGAGAAACTTATTTTCGTGCCTACATTTAGAAATTAATTCCGATCTTTTGTTTAACAAGCATTCTTGATTTGCATGTGTAATTATTTCAAATTTTTCTTGTAGGCATAGTATGCATTTTTTGGAAATATTGTTATATGCAGGCGCTGTTTTAAGGATAGACCAATTCAATATAAAATCATCAATATTTTTTTCTTTTAATTCCCATATATATTTTGACAGCATGGTGTCTTTTGAATACTTTTTATTTTTGAAAGATTGCTTATGATTGGCAAAATGTTTTTTCCATTCACCCTCTGTTATGCCAATATATTGTTTATCAGGTACATTCTTAGAGGAAACAACACATTTATATACCACATTTTTTGATAAACAACTTCCACTCATTGGACAATTGATTTTTTGTTTACAATTACAATTTTCTGTATTTTTTTTTCATTCAGGATTTCTTTTTTGTTTAACAAAGCCTTATTGTGATCTTTTAAAATTCTTTCCATATTTTTTGTGCAACTGTAGCTAACTTTAATTGTATTTCGATTAAAAATTTTATGTAATTTATTAGATCGCGGGAAATGCTTATCGACCAATTTTAAAAACAGTTTTCCTATGTTAGTAGAAACATTTTTGCTATATGGGGGGTTGAACCAAATTACATTTCTAGTTCTATTTCGTTTTTTTGTATTCTTTTTCTCAGGGTCAAATTTTAGTTCAAAATTTTCAAAACCACTTTTTTTTAGGGCATCCTCAAATATTCGTTTAGAGGAATTGAATACATTTTCATTTGAGGAGTTTTGGTTTAGTCTGTTATTAATTGAAATCGGGATATGTTTTAGAACTTGGGGTGGATGGTTAGAGTTAATGTTAATATATAATAGTTCATCGTTTGGTTTTTTGAAAGGCTTATATGAATTTTCAGAGAGGTTAAATGTGACATCAAGAAAATTCACAATTTTTAAATTTATGTTTATTTCGATTTGAAAGCCAATATTTTTTTAAATTTTTATAATATCTTTTCTAATTTTGTCGAGCTGTGGACCAGATTTTCTAGGCATTACTATTAAACCATTGTCGCGATAAAGGCCTAAATCTTTTATATTGATTATTTTACTTAACAAATCTAAAATATATAGTCCAACAAATTCACAAATTTCTGCTCCATCATAATTGCCCATTGTTACATCAAAGCAGTCATGTATGATTTTCTTTTTCCAAGTTTCCTTATTAAAATAAAGTAAGGTTTTTCTACAATGTTTTATTATACGGATTGTGTCATCAGGAATAACTGTGTGGCTTTTTGCAAACTCAATAGCCTTATTTAAAATATCTGCGGTTATTGAGGGGTAAAAATCATTAATGTCAAATTGAATTAATGTACAGTCATTTTTATTTTCGATTATGGAGAACCAATTTATAACATCAGTGGTATTTTTCCACTGTTGCAAATTTAATTTATTTCTAAGAATATTATTAATTTTGTCCAATTTAATTTTTCTTACATGCCTAATCTCACTTTTTGAATTTTCCAAATCAGGTATAAAAGGTGGTTTAAAACAAATCTCGATTTCAATTAATAACAGACTAAACCAAAAAGTGTAGAATACTTTTTAAAGTTGTTTAAATATATATATTTATACATCTATATATATATATCTATATATATATATCTATATATATATATATATATATATATATATATATATATATATATATATATATATATATATATATATATATATATATATATATATATATATATAGATATATATATATATATAGATATATATATATATATATATATATATATATATATATATATATATAGATATATATATATATATATATATATATATATATATACATATATATATATATATATATATATATATATATATATATATATATATATATATATATATATATATATATATATATATATATATATATATATATATATATATATATATACAACCCGTAGATGTTGTCCAAAAGTTTTTTCCATATTTTGTTGACAAAAAGTAAAAATTAAAATGCAAGACCGGAATTATTTTTTTTTATTAATTGATAGACTGCCTGCCCCTACCAAACCCTCAGTCGATGTAGCAACACTCCCTTGCGGGTCAGGCTAAAAGATAGTAGATGTAGCAGCACTCCCTTGCGGGTCAGGCTATTTGTCAGTCGATGTAGCAGCACTCCCTTGCGAGTCAGGCTATTTGTCAGTTGATGTAGCAGCACTCCCTTGCGAGTCAGGCTATAAGATAGTTGATGTAGCAACACTCCGCGCATGATTTACAGTAAAAAAAAATAAAAATAAAAACATTTTATTAAAAAAATTTAAAAAAAAAACATTTTATTAAAAAAAATTAAAATAAAAACATTGTTTACATTGTTAAAAACATTCAGAATGTTTTTAAAACATTCTGGTCAATTAAATTTGCGTTTTTGTGGTTTTTTTTAAAAAACGATTTATTATTTTCCTTCCGCTCTTCCCAAAGACAACAAACTATAGATCTATATATATATATATATATATATATATATATATATATATATATATATATATATATATATATATATATATATATGGTGTAACACATTTAATTGAGAGTGAAATCTCGTAGAATTTCATTCTTTAACACCTTTTACTTAACAAAATCTTTTTTTTTTTTTTTTTTTTTTCATTTAAATAATGTTCTTATAGTTTCATAATTTTGCTTATTATTTTGTTTATTCGAATATTATTTTGTTTATTCGAACATCAAGACAATCTTGTTTCTGAACGAGTTGATTTAACTTGACTTTATTGAATCTTGTGACAAAGAGTTCCAATAGTTTGATATTCTGTTTGTCAAGAAGTTGTGTCTAATTGTTTTATTCTTTAAAATTCTTGAAAATTAGAAGAGAAATATTGAGCTTTTGCTCAATATTTCTCTTCTAATTTTCATATTATGTCTTCTTGTAGTTGTTTCAATATGATTGTAGGGTTGTACAAATTTATTTTATCGAATTCTTTGGATATTTTAATCATTTGAATTAGATCTAATCTTTTTCTTCTATTTTCTAATGTTTCAATTTTTAGATAATAAATCCTTTTTTCATGCGGTAAACCTTTTAAATTCTCTTTTTTTGTTGCTTTATGTTGTATTTGTTTTAATTTTATCAATTTTATTTTTTCTAAAAGGGTTCCATATTACTGCACCATATTTAAGCTGATGTCGTACTAATGTTTTATATAAAAGTTTTCCTGATGTTTCATTTAAATATTTAAAAGAGTGTTTAAGCAATCCAAGTTGTTTATTTGCTTTATTTGTGTGGTTGTAATGCGAGGTTCTTAGTTCAAGTCATTTTTGATGGTTTTACAGAGATCAATTTCTGATTGAGTTTTTAATAGCATAAAATCATTTAGTTTATAATCATGTTTTTTATAACTTTTTCCAAAATGCATTATTTTGGATTTATTTATTTTGCATTATTTTTTTATTTTGGATTTATTTTTGTTAACTTTAACTAACCATTCATTTGACCATTATTTTATCGTTTGGAAGATTTTTATTGTCCTCTTGATTCTTTATCATTGAAATCACTTTTGCGTCATCAGCAAAGAGCTTCACAATGTTTTTAGTATTTGTGAATGTAATAAATAGTAGGGAGTCTAGCACAGATCTTTGGGGAACTCCACTTATAACATTTTTTCATTCAGATATATGTTTTCCTAAAACTACTTGGTGTGTTCTACTGCTAAGAAAACTTTTGCACCAGTTTAATAGTTTACTTTGAATTCCGATTGCTTCTAGTTTCACCAAAAGCCGTAGATGTGCAACTGAATCAAAAGTTTTTGCAAAATCCATAAAAATAACATCTATATTTAACCTCTCCAGGAAAAACTTCAAATGATTGAAAAAAAATGACTTGATTACCAAAGCCAGTGCTTTGGTAATCAAGTCAAGCATTTTAAGTAAATTTGTTATACAAATTTTATTGTTTACAAATCCATGTTGCTGAGAATTAGTTAGATTGTTTTTTTATCAATTAAAGCATCATTTGTCTCATTGTTTTTCCATTATTTTGCATACTATTGACGTTAAAGAAATTGGTCAATAGTTTGTTGCATTGAGTATATTTCCTTTTTTGTTTAGAGGTATTACAATAGCTTTTTACCAAACTGTGAGAAGATTACCATTTTTAAACAATTTTTTTGAAAAGTTTTGGTTTTACTGTTGATATATAAGTAAACTGATTTTGGGTTGTGTTTTGAGTTTTTTTTTTTGCTAACTTTCTTTAATATATTTTATTATACTTGCTTTAGGAATAAGTTTTATTTCTTTGCACATTATTTCATATTGTTTTAATTCTGGTGAAATTAAAAATTTATAATTTCTGCATCCATAATATTCTCTTTCTTTTACAAAAATTTCTATTCATCCGTAATGGTTTTTTAATTTTTTTATTTTGATAGATTTTTAGTTTTGGTATGAATTTATTACGAGCATTGTTATAGATTGATAACCATTTTTAATAAGTATTATCAGCATTTAAGTTTAATATTAGAAAAATGTTTAATAATTAGTTTGTAATTACCTTTGGTTAAAAAGGAGTTTTTCTTTCATTTTCATATCGCTGTTGCCATCTTTTTGAAACCAAGAATTAAGACTAATTAAATAATGTTCTATGTTGGCTAATTGCCATGTTCTATGTTGGCCAGAGAAGGGTGATGGTTGATATTAAAAACTCTGTTGTCATTTTTGGTTATTATTAAATCAAAAGTATTGCTATCAATTCCTGTTTTTATTTGAAAAGTTGGTTTTAGAATGCTTTAATAAAGAAAAGAGTCTTCTAAACAATCAATGAATAAACTCGCTTTTTTATTGGTTATAAATTTAGCTTCACTAAATTTTTCAATAAAATTTATCAATAGTTAGAATTTCTGCATATCCTGCTGCCTGTACATTTATTTTTTAAATATAATTGATAAGCACCTTTAATAGATTTAATAAGAGAGTTTTTTTGCTTTTTCAATAGATACATCCAATTAGTTTTTCCTCAGTCCAATTTCAACCATACATCATATGTCTTTAGGCAATGGTACATTTGCACATGTTTTTTTAATTTGAAAAATTTTATTTTTTCATTGATGTAAAAGCATACACCTCCTCCTTTATTGTGTACACAATTAGCGAGAAATTAAAACCTAGTAATATAAAAGCTGATTTGTCTGACCACCATGTTTCACTAATTAAAACTATACTTTATAACTATAAGAAGTTGCATTTTTAAGAAGTATTTTTGGCTTGATTTGTTCAAGTTTATTTCTTCAAAGGGCATGTTCTTATCCTCTTCAGCTTTTTCAATAAAGAATCCTTATTCAACTTTTTTCTCTCCTCTAACAATATTTCTAAACTCTCTGCAACGGTAAGATCCTTGTTTACATATACTTCGCTTTTATATTTTTTGAACTTATTTAAATATTTACTTTCTTGTAGTACCAATTGCTGACCTAAGATTTACTATTACAATACCTTAATTTCATCTTTTCTATTTTCTTATCTTTTTCTTCCAATTTTAGATTAAATTCTTTTTGGATTTTCAGAAAGTAACTTCAATGCTTCATTGAGCATTGATTTTGTTATATTAATCATTTTTTATTTTTTATTGATACTTCTATAATTTTCTTATTTTTATTGTGTTTTTTTTTTATTTTAAAATTTTTTTTGTTTTTTGAATTGTTTTTGTAATTTTTATTTAACTAAAAGTTTTATTTTAATCTTTTTGTTTCTTTATTTTTTTTTGTTTAGATCTCTGAGAGGAAACATAAAACTAGAAAAAAAAAAAGAGGAATGATTTAATTTTAAAACTTTAAGGTATATTTAAAGATTTTTTTTTAATTGTGTTTATACTTAATTTTTTTTTAAATTTATTCATATGTACATATTAGTTTTTTTTACTTCTTTTAAAATCACACAAATCTCTTTATTTTATGAAAAAGTTTTGTATTCTTAATTTTTATTTTTATTTCTAACATAAAAAATTTTTTATACATCCTTTCTAAATATCTAGAATCAAAAAAAAAATATCTGGAGATATTTCAATCTTATATGTTTTTTGCTCTCCATAAAAGCTTATAACTTAATGGATTATAACAAAATTTTTTAATTTTGCTATAAATGAATGTAAAAGTTTTTTTATTATGGTTGTGAAAAAATATTTCTTTTATCTAGAAACCATTTTATTAATAATTTTGTTAGTTAAAGTTATTAGAAATCATTCATCTTTTAAAATTTTAAGTTTTTGTAATTTTTACTTATTTTTTATAATTTTTGTTTTATAGTAAAATGGCTAATATTCTAGAATTAATAATTGTAAAACATCACAATTAAACATGTAATATTCTTTTACCATTAGGCATAGCACTTTTACTTATTTTGATGTAAAAACTCGAATTACTTGAGCGTAAATTACTTTAAATAACTCATATAAAAATATGTAATTTACTTACATTTAAAAGTAATTCGTTTATTTTTACATAAATTATAAGTTGACAAACTGTGTTTATCTTCAGAGCCTTTCATCAGAAAGTGACAAAAATTACACAGAAACTTCCTTATTGACCATTTCATCATTCACTTTAGTATATTCAGAATTTGGGCATGCGCATGGGAGATATTGAAATTTATGCGTTTTTTGGACAAAAAAAAATAACTTATAGAACATTGCTTTCTTTTTACTTTACAAAGAAAATAGTTAGTCATATGAAAAAAAAATATTGTAAAAGTTCCAGTCACAATTGGTTTAATATATCCAGTCAGACTTTTTTTTCAAAGTTGTCGTTTTTCAGGATCTATAGCACAGTGAGCCATAAAGACCGCCAGGTTCAACTTTTCCCCACCTCTAATTTTTTTTCATATTAAGACAAGTGATGGTTAGATATATCCTCCTTAAAACAATCCTTACTTTTTCTTACTAATCTTCAATTGAAGTGATTTAAACTCCTTTTACACTATTATAGCAATAGTTGAAAGTAAAAAAATACAATAAATGCAACAAAAATAACACAACTACTTTTATATTACAATATTTACATTTTATCTAAGCAAAAAGTTGCAACAGCAGATTTCAATCTTTTAGCATAATCTTTATGTTCAATCCTTGGCTTGTATTGAGACCAACTTGGTTTGAAGACACTATGAACAGCTTCTCCAGTCTGTTCAGCATATGATCCCAAAGAACAACAATTAAACTTCACAAATGGAAGAATATGACAGACAACTATATGGACTTTCCAGGTAACCTTCAGCTCTGTATTTAAATGCATTTTTACATACTGCTGTAGGTCACAAAATGATACTTTAAACTCTTCAATAACTGAAGAAGCATTGCCGCCTAATTCGTATCCAAAGGTGCACTTTTTAACCTTTTCAAACTTTCTGAAGCAATGAATTATAGGCAATAAATTAGTTTGAGATGCTAACACATCTCTCTTTAAAATATCTACTTTTTCCAGAAGTTTATTGGAATTGTTCCCATCAAAGCCTATCCCATGATAACCTCAAAGTAAGATATAATGTTCTTTGAGCCAGTTTTTAAAAAGAGGCCAATGATCTAAAAGTAGTCTAAGTGATTAATTTCATCTTCAGCATTTTTGTCTAAATAAACGAGTCGAGGACTAATAACATTTTTAAAATCTTTCATCTCTAACCGCTTTGCCCCATTTTCAACAAATAAGTTGTACCAATGATCAAAAAAACCTAACGTTCTTGGAGTACCACCTTCTAGGAAACATTCGCCTTCACACCACAAGCAGGCATATTTACCTGAATGAGAAGACAAACCAAAAATGCTGTTAGCACATTTTAAGTCAAACGCAAGATGATATGTAACATTATCCAGATTTAATCTACTCAAAATTTTCTGCAAATTTTCATTGTCTTCACAAACATCTTCAACAATAGCAAGAATAAAACACATTTTAACTCCACTGTCAATGTAAATCTCAGTTTTATTAGTTTTATCAAAGACATTCACAATTACTTTAAGAAATCCTTGACCTCCATCAATTGATATACATACCATACTGGAGAGAGGATCCATTCCTCTTTCGATTAAAATTCTAAGAATAAATTCAGAAGTGTCATAGATAAATAATACATGTCTTGTTACAATTTCATCATTCCAAATAAAGTTCTCTTGTTCTATTTTATATTTAGATTCAATTTCTTCTTGTAATGATGTCATCGTACTAATTACATTATTCTCCACAACAGTAGATGATCCCAGATTCTTACGGAGACTTGATATCAGTTTTTTTGTTTTATTTTTTGTCAATTCCAAAACAGAAGTTAATTCCATCACTGTTTGAAATAATATCTGATTTAAAATCTTTCTAGAAGATTTATTGTCTTTAGTTCCAAACAGTTAAAGTTAACGGATTTCCACCTTAAAGGTAAAGTATAATTAATTATATGTATCTTTAACCTACCCCTACTTTAAATTTACAATGCAAACATTTTGAAAAAGTTGTTACCAACCTATACAACTGCTTAGTTACAAAAGCCTCATACTGAGTCTTCTGAGTGTTTTATATGTGCATTTAAGTTTTATCTGAACATATAAACTCTTTTTAATTATTTAAAAATGATAATAAAAACTTACACACCTGTAGATATTTTAAAGGACTGGCCTCTCTCAATGCCTTCTCGCTCCATTTTGTTTTTTATTATGCCTGAAGCAACTTGCTCACATGATGATAGATCAAGAGTTTCTGCTAAATTAACTAAATTCAAAACAGCCTGACTAGAACAACAGTTGTTATGGCATCCTGAAGAATAAAATTTACTCTTAAATTAATATACGCCTAAAGGCTTTTTATTGAAGTTTATAAATGAATATTTGATAACTTTTAATTTACTTATCAAGTAACTTATTAGTTTTTAACCTCTTGCAAGGAGAGTAAAGCAGCAGCTGCACATATTTTTTTTCAGAGATTCAACATCTTTTGTATTAACATGAGATGATTGTATAATATCACTAAGCTCAGTAATACGTCTAATTCTTGGTCTGTCAACCTAATTCAAAATAAGACTTAATAAAAAATCTATATCTTTATATGTATTAATCATTTAACTTAAATAAGTTTAAAGTCATGTACCTGAGAAACTTTACTTATCCAGTTTGAAAGATAAGTGTTTGATCTCTTTTCCAGCAAAAAGATATTTCTTCTACAACTTGAACAAATTACATCCGGACAGACATTAAACTCTGCATTGTACTCAGGCCAAATAAACTCCTTGATTTTATTTGCTACAGATGGTTGTACTTTTACTATAGATTTTGAATATTTACCATTTTTTTTCCAAACAGACTGCACAAACAGACTGTTTTAAATCAGCCATCTTTACCATATGTATATTTTTTTACTTGATTCATTTCAAAACTATTAAAGAAAAAGAAGCCGAGAATGGCGGATTGCATTACTTTCAAGGCTAAATTTTTAGGTTTTTCTAATTTTTAATACTTAAAATACTAACTCTTCTGATCGACTTTAGATTTGTTCTGCACTTGAAAAAAGACTTACACAAACTGCATTTACTTAAAAAAAAAAAAAAATTAGAGGTGGGGAAAAGTTGAACTTGACGGTCTTTATGGCTCACAGTGATAGACTGTTTATTAAAAAAAAGCTTTCAGGGTAAGTCGGCAAAATTTTCACGGGGTAAGTTTTTTTTTGATAGTAAGCATTTACTATCAAAAAAAATATATATTTTTATAAAATTAATTTTTTTTTTTTTAATTTTTAACAATATTGAAAAAATTTATTCTTACAAAAAAATTAAAAAAAATTTTTTTATCACAGATAAAAAGTGGGCTACTGTTTTTACCAGCTAAAAGTAACATTAAAATTTGGGATAAAATTGTTGCAAAAATTATTAGTAAAAAAATATCTATTAATTTTGCTCTTAATAGTGCATTAATAATCATTTTTATAGTTTGTGCCAACTTACCCTGTGGTGGGTTAAGTTGGCGCAATTTTTTTTTTTGAGGGCCAAGAAAGACCCCAAGAATTTTTTTTTGTAAATGAATGCAAATTTTATAAATTACCCTAATTCATACTCTTGAAGACTACACTTTAATATTTTCAAAAAAATGTACTGTTAGGGCTACAAAGCTCATAGAGTAAAAACCAAGCCAACTAGCCCCAGTCTCCCCTGCTGTTACTTGAAAAAGTAATTTACTTTTACAAGTAAAAGTTATTTGCATTTTTACTTTTACTTGTAAATGTAATTTAGTTTTAATGGTAAATCCTGTAAAGTAATTTAATTTGAAAAGTAATTTTGTTTATAATTATGTAAAAAATTTACATTGAAATGTAATTTACTTTTTATATGTAAAAAAAAGTTATTTACGAAGTAAACTTATATAAATATAATATTTAAAAAACATAACACTTACTTTACAAAGTAAAATAAAACTACATCATAACAACAAATTTCTTTTATGTGCAAAAGTAACTAATTAGCAATAACTGCTTACATAAAAGTAGTTTGAAAAAAATTCTTATTTACAATTACAAATAAAAATAAATTTTTTCTTTGAAATTTTATACTTTACTTTGTAAGTAAGTAAAATGTAAGTTATATATATTTAATTTCTCAAAGAACAGTCATTTCATGTTGATTTAACATTTGAGATAGTTAGCGTATTCAAATCCATTGCCTGTTTGATGGCACTTCCGGGTACTATTTCAGATAATACTCTGAAGTATGCGACAGTGTTTGTGGTGGGGCATCAGGAAAGGATTTTTTTTCATGTATATCATAAAGGGTAATTGTGTTATAATTAGGGGCAAGTATTGTCAACATGCAGATATACCAGTAGTGTAGAGATGCTCCCTTCCGCATGAGTGCTAATTGGGACTGCTGAATAATCATTGATTTTTGATTTCTTTTTTTTTTTGTTAAACAGAAATATGTTAGTGACCATAATGTAACTTGGGGGGGGGGGTAATACATGCATGGATGCTACCCATGCATACAAACCTTTACTAAGTCACTGTTAGTGTGTGCTTTTTCTACAGTTTTTTTTTTTTTACTTGCCTTTTCAATCAAATATTTTGTTATGACAATATCACTCAATATAACATTTTTGGTATCCGCAAGTACATTGACTGCTAAAACAGTTTTCAAAAAAAGTCATTTAAATTATTTGATATAATTTATATGACTAAACAAGTTTTTATCAGATATAATCTTTTATTGCGTTTTATCATATATAATCTATTATATAATCTATTAAAAAAATAAAATCATATTCAATGAAAATAGTGCTTTAGAATTAATTTGTAATTTTTATTTGAAACATTAGTTTGACTTCGCAAGTTTGTTGGCTTTCAGTTGTCCCGGAATCTTGCAATTGATTTTTCACTACTTTCCAGACTAGCTAGAGCTCTGAAACTTTCAGCATTTGTGTACATTTAATAAACGTACATGTTAAAATTGTTTTCAGAACCAACTGAAAAACTTCACTTTTTTGAATCTTTTTTTTTTTTTGATTTTACTTTATCTTTCAGATTTTAATTTGATTTTACTTTATCTTTCAGATTTTAATTTGATTTTACTTTATCTTGACAGCATTTGTAAGGCCCCAATGAGCATGCATGTTAAATTTGTTTCCTGGGCAAGGGTGGGTGGGTGGTGGGATGTATCCTAATTTTTTTTTCTCTAATGTTTTGTTTTTCTTTAAAGTTGGGATTTATAACTTTTTAGAAAGAACATTTTAGAAAGATTTTTTGAAAAAAAAAGCTTCGAAAAAGTATTTTTTTGATTTATTTGTTTTAGTATTAATTTTTTTGTCCAGAAGAAATAGGTTGGTGGCCCTGATAAAAGTTTACCGTAAAGGATCCGGGCATTTGTAGCTATGCTGCTGCTTTTTGTTTTTCTTATTCAGTGTGGTTGTTGTCAGGGTTGTCTTAAAGAACATTCTCATGGTGGGGGGGGGGGTCATATGTGTTTTTTGCCTTGTTTTTTTTTAGAGGCACAAAAAAGAAATGTCCTTGATATTTGACATTTCCCATCTATACTTCAAAACTTGCCAACTGAAATACAAAATGTACAAATGAGCTTACTGGAATGCATATACAAAAAGTCAACAGTTTGTAGGGGGGCGGGAACACCCCTTACACCCTTGTTCAGGATGGCCCTGGTGACCCTGGTCATAGCAACCACTCTAGCAGAAATAAAAATTAATTTTTTTTTTTGTTTATTTATTAATAGCTATTCATAAAATTGTTGTCTGGAATGAACAAATTTCAATTAGTCTCTTCCAGATAACAATTATTGTCAGTCTGGAATAGACTAATTGAACAATTATTAGTTAGACATTTTCAAAAATAACTTTCATTTTGGTTAGATTAGCTTTTAACAACAACCACGCTGAATAAAAGAAGCCAAAATACGAAACATAGAATAAAATTGCACAGCCAAATTTAAAAAAAAAAAAAGTTAAATTTAAAAAAGTAAAAGTAATTAACTTAAAAAAGTTTATAACTTTTCATACAACACACTGCTTATTTTAATTTATTTAATATAATGAATTTAGGAAGATGGTTCAAAAAAGCACACTTTTAAATTTAAAATTACATGGTCAATTATGAAGAAAAGTGTCTTGATGTTATTTCATCATACATAAGAAATAACATCAGATTCTTTTTTTTTTTCAGTAAATTTTCGAAAATATAAAGTAAAAAAGTTAACAAAATCTCAAGAAAGATAATTTTAACTTTCTTGAGATTTTGCAAATCACAATATTTAAACAACTAATTCCAATCACATATTTAAAATCAGGCCCATTGCAAGCTTTTTGTATTTGTTTGAGAATTTAACTTTATGTAACGACATGGAGCAAACTCCAAACATTTATATATTCATGATTATGTAAAGATTTTTAAAAGTATTAATTGGAGTGATAATTGGAGTCTGTTAACAATAAACCCCGATTGTTTACATCCCTATCATGCCATCAGCATGAGAGTGATGAGTTTATAACATTTGTATATACTTTTTTTTCAACATTTTGAACTAAATATAAGTTCATTACAAGTCTCTAATGTAATTATCTTTTAGTGTTCAAAAATTATGACCATATAAATTTTGAGCCAAATATTTAGGGGATTTAAAATTATATCTTTATTTTAATTTTAAGTTTTTCTGACAATCAAATTCTGCTCCTCATTCAAAAGTTGAGAGCGAAAGTTAACTTAACTCTTCTAATGTGAATAAGTAATCAAATGATGCGGACTTCATCATTATAATTTGTCAAAGAATAACAAAGAAAATTAAATTTTTATAAGTGACTTATTCTACAAGATCATTTGTATTTTTCAAACAATATTATCAAATCATTTTTTTTTTAATTTAATTTGGTCATTGATTATTGTTTTTTTTTATTACATAAAGACGTTCTTTAATGCAGTGGCTGATTTTTAATTTTCATAATTTTTTATTTTTTTAAATTTGCTGATACAAATAATTACTTTTCTTTTGTAAAATATACAAATGGCGGGGGCAAAAACAAGACAATAATAGTCTTATTGCCAAGCCCCTCAATATCTGTACATAATAAAGTCTTTAGAAACTTGTCATTAAAAATTGATGATCATGTGTTTTTCTGAAGTTTGAGTTTAATAAGTTTGTTTTAGTTGACAAAAACAGTTTTGCATTTTTTGGGAATATACCTAAAAAATTAATATAAAAGTAGCTGAAATACCAAATTCTCCTGTCTTAGTTATTTTAGAAAAAGAGAAATCTTTTTCTAAAATAATATACTAAAACAGAAGTAATATTGCATAAATAACAGAAATTTTGAATAATTTTATTTTTTTCACATATGTATAAAATGCCTTAAATCAATATTATCTATGAAAATATAAATTAAACAAAATACAAGATTTCATTTTAAATTGATTTAAATACAAGTATTGCGTGGTATTATACCATGTGAAAAGCAATGTAAAAAGGTTTCATAATTTGAAAATGTGGCGATTCCTTTTTTGACCAAGCCGATTATAATTACTTAATCAACAACATCTTTAACTAATAGTATTAATAATAGTTACATACAAATGAGGTCTTTTAATGTGTTGTTTAAAACCATATTAAACTCATTTAAAGACTTTATGGCAACCAATAATATAATGGTGTCTACTTGCGTAAATTTTGAGATGTAATTAATGTAATTATGAAAACCAATAATTTTGGTTAATAAATATGCTTTTGGTAAATAAAACATACTTATGTGCCAAACATAACTATGTTCTTATTTATATCACATTAGAATGTTTAGGAAAATGTTTATATAATCATGACCTTTGAATTTTGAATTTTGAAACCTGTCAACTTAAATTTAGTGTATAAAAATAAAAAACAAAAGTTACTAATTTGTTGCCCTTGCATTTGGGGTTGGCACCGTAAGTGTTTTAGGGTGTTTTTTTTTCAGGCTCCCATCACCACAAGTTTTGTTACTTTAGCTATGTGTAAGTCATTGCTTAGCTCCAGCTTGGGTTATATGTATATTACAAAGTGACGTAGCAAAATATTTTTGGCCAGTAGACATACTGGTCCAGGTGCCCAATTTCTGTTTCTCTGAAACAATAACTTTTACTTAAAAAAACAACAACAAAAAATCTTTTAATACATCTTGAGGCTCCTAAACCTTGCGACCCTGGGCCTAGTTGCTTGAGGGACAGTAAATATAACTTATGCTGACCTTGCTGTAATTAGGCCACTGATACTACACGCAGATAATGATATTTACATAAATAATTCTAAATTTTTCAAGCCCATAAAATATCGTAGTTCTTAAAACCAGTGCCTGATTATAACTTGCAAGATCTGGGGATACTTTTGAGCAGGTGGCTTTTTTTCTTATTAAAGTGGCAAAAAAACCTTACAAAATTAAAGCATCTTCATAAAAATTTTGCAGCTTCTAAATCTGCGGGACATGGGGTTGTAACCCCCATAATCCAGGACTGGTTTAAACTTTTCCTCCTTAGTTTTTCAGTAATAAAAATGTTTACGCAAAAAACCTGGAAAAAGAACTAACAATTATGCCAATTATACCTTTCAAATAGTCTACCCTTTCTGAGTCTCCCATGGGTATACATACCTCCTCACTGCCATGTTTCAGCTTTGTCTGAATACTTTACTTTTTTGCATTACTGCTGTACAAGATCCAGTTTTTGTAGAATATAAGTAAATTTACTTACTTACTTTACATAAATTAATTTTAATTTACTTTACAAATTATATAAAATGTAAGCTTATGTAATTAAAATTTATATGATTTATTTTTAATAAAGATTTTTTTTTTTTTTAAATAAAAAATTCCTACTTAAAAAATATTATTTTATTTGTAAATTTAATTTACATTTGGTAGCATATTACTTTTATGTAAGTTATTTTCATATGCAAGTTTTTTTTTAATATAAATTTTTTTTTTAATTAGTTACTTTTATAGGTAAATGTAAATTACAGTTTGAGGAACTTTTATATTATGTAATGTAATTTTCAAAAGGAATTAGTTTTTAAATGTAAAAGTAAACTGCTTTTTCATGTGACTTACTTTTATATGTAAAAGTAAATTACTTTTTGATGTAATCTTTTTTTACATAAGTTACTTTTGAAAGTAAAAAAACTTTTATAGTAAAAGAGCCATCCCTATACACCATAATTGGTTGATATTTGAACATCTTTAAATTTTCTCAAAAACATTGACTAACTTTATTAATTATATCAATTTTTTTTAAATCATGCATTTATAATTAACTCAATCTTATTTTATTTAAGTAATTTAATTTTTTGTAGAGTACCTGCCATCATTTTCAAAATTTCAATTTGTGTCACATGTTTTAGTAATTCTTGGAATTTTTCAAAACTATTTGCATAGTCTCTTTTTCTCTGCACAATTACTCATTAAGATTTGATGACTCCCTGTTCAGTACATTACTGTAGAATACCATCTATCCTGTGGAAACCATCCTTTGAAATGACATTAACACTAATTTGGTTATATATTTTTGTTTGCTTTGATTCTTAACTTAAGTGACTTTTATACAAACTTATATATCATCCATTTGCTTTGATTCTCAACTTAAGTGACTTTTATATAAACTTATAACGGGTGATGCAGAAGTTATCGGACAAATCCTAATTTCATTATTTGAGCATAATAATTAGTTTTTGTGGTTTTATGCGTAGGCATAAACGTTCTATAAAGTATAAACTTTATTATTTGAAACACAATTATTTAAAATGAGGTTAAATGCAGCTGAACGAGAATCTTTTCGAAAGCGACTAAAAATGTTTTTTGTAAATAAACCTAATATAAAAAAAAAAAAAAAATCGTAAATCATTTTGAAAAGCAAGGATTTGCTCTAAGTACAATATATGATAACCTAAAAAGACTTGAAACTGTTCAATCGTTTTCTGATAGAAAGTACCCTGGTCGTCCGACATCCTGGACTAGAGAAAAGAAAGCTGAATTAACAAGACTTGTCAACAATCGAAAAGGGGTCAGTCAGAGAAAAATAGGTATTAAATTCGGTGTAAATCAATCGACAATTGGTCGTCAGTTAAAAAAAATGAATATTAAATAAAGAAAACGTGAAAAGACTCCAAAATACGCTATAGAACAACAAATAAAGGCAAAGAAAAGAAGCAGGAAACTAGTTAACCAGCTCTATAACACAAAATCGCTTCTAGTCATCGATGATGAAAAATACTTTTGTTTTGCAGGGCACAACATGCCCGCAAATTCTGGGAACTACACAAACAACAAAAAGACATGCCCAGAAAGTGCTCGTTTTATAGGAAAAGAGAAATTTCCAAAAAAATTATTAATGTGGATAGCCATATCTGACCGTGGTATGTCCGAGCCATTTGTTCGCATTTCCAAGGCTGTAGCAAACCATTCATCAATCTATATTAATGAATGTTTAGTAAAACGACTTCTTCCATTTATTCACAAGTATCATGGAGACTTTAACTATTTATTTTGGCCAGATTTAGCAAGTTCTCATTATTCTAAAGATTCTCTAAATTGGATGGACCAATATGTCTATTATGTTGATAAAGAATCCAATCCCCCAAATGTGCCTCAAGCACGACTAATTGAAAATTTTTGGGGACATTTAGCACAGAAGGTTTACAAGGGAGATTGGCAAGCTTCAACAGAGCAAGTTTTTGATTGATCGCATTAAACTAAAACTACAAGAAATTGATTTAAACTTTTTACAGCCGCATATGAAAGGCGTCAGAGCAAAATTGAGATCAATTGCAGATGGTGGTGTTTTTTCATATAAAAAATAATATATTTTTATTAAAAGATAAATGCTTTATTTAAAAAAAATATAATAGTAGTTTGTTTTTTTATTTATAAATAAGTTATTGACGTTTATATTTTGTCCGATAACTTCCGCATCACCCGTTGTATCGTCCATTTGCTTTGATTTTCAACTTAAGTGACTTTTATAAAAACTTATATATTGTCCATTTGCTTTGATTCTCAACTTAAGTGACTTTTGTATAAACTTATACAGTGGAGAAAATAGAATTAGCCTCACCATGTGCTGATCCAATAGTTTGTAAATCTCTAAGCAAATTTGTGTGTTGCATCTTTTGTACCCACACTTATATAATTTTTGTTACAAACAACAACTTTTTAGATTATAATATAGCATAATTAAATTGCGGTACATTTGATAAAAACATAAAATGTATAATACCTAATATTTGCGGTAGAAAATGGAATTAGCCTCATCAATGATTATTTTCAGTTTACTTGTTTATTTTGATCTGGTAATATGTATTTGTGACTTAGTTTTTTATTATTATTTGTAAGTTAAACAAAGACTGTGAAATCATGGCTCATAAAGTTTTTAACATTTGGTTTTTGATACCTGAATTTGAAATGGGGCGTGGTAAGCGTTTAACAAATGAAGAATTAGCAGTAATCAAAGCATGTAAAGATACAGACTTATCTAATTGGGAAATTACAAAGAACAGTAAAAGATCTACAAAAGTGGTTAATAATTACTTCAAGATTAGCGTTATTTATGGAGCTCATAAGGAAAGTGGTGGCAAAAGTAAAATTGATAATCGTACTAAACAAGTTAATGTACGTCATGCTCAGCACATGACTACATCTCAAATTCGTGTTGATTTACAATTACCTGTAACTGTTCAACGTGTGAGATAAATTTTACATGAAGATCCAAACACAGTTCGGAAAAGCGTAAACCAAGACCAAAACTTACTGTTCGTCATAAAGAAGTTAGATACAATTTGCAAAAGAACACATGTCTTTGCAGAAAGAGTGGCATCAAGTTCTCTTTAGTGATGAAAAAAAGTTCAATCTAGATGGTCCTGATGGCTATCAATTTTACTGGCACGATCTTCAAAAAGAAAAAGAAACCAAAGTTACGACTTGAATGAGTCGTAACTTTGGTAGTGGAACTGTTATGGTTTTGGGGGCTTTTGTCTTTGCTGGAAAACAACCACTGGCATGGATTTCAACAAAAATGAATTCATAGGACTACTTTGACTTATTAGAAATTAGTTTGCTTGAACATGGTGAAGAATTGATGGGTGAAAGTTTCACTTTTTAACAAGACAATGCTGCTATCCATAACTCAAAGCTTACAAAAGCTTGGTTTAGAGAGAAAAATATTCACATAATGGAATGGCCTGCATGCAGTCCAGGTCTTAATCCAATTGAAAATCTATGGGGAATACTTTCTAGAAAGGTTTATGAAAATGGTAAGCAATATGAATCCGCATTGGAGCTGAAAACTCGTATGAGAGAAGCTTGGAATGAAATATCTATAGAAACTATCCAAAATCTTGTGACTAGTATGTCAAGTCGCATATTTGAAATCATTAAAAATTCAGGAAGCAATACTAAATATTAAAGAGTGTAAAGCAAAATTTTTTTGTATTTTCTTGTATATTACGTAAATGAGGCTAATTCTATATTTTCCACAAATTGAATACTTTTAATTGTTTTCCCACTTGCAATTAATTAAACATACCAATTTATAAACTTTTTAATTGTAATAGAAGATAATAAGAAATAGGGTAGATTTAATCAATGTTTCATTGCCATTTTTGTTAAATTAGAACGAAAAATAAAGGTGAGGCTAATTCTATTTTCTCCGCTGTATATCATCCATTTGCTTTGATTCTTATTAATGTGATTCGTTTGGTATTTTTTTCTTGAAATATGCTTTTTCTCATTACTGTTTGAACAAAAAATCTACTGCGTTTAAACTTTGTAGCTTAATCTTATTGTGATTAAGTTAAGTTCAAATCTGGAAACTCTCAATTCAAGCCTGGAAACTCTCAATTCAAACATGTAAACTCTCAATTCAACCATGTAAACTCTCAATTCAAACCTGAAAACTCTCAATTCAAATCTGGAAACTCTTAACTATGGTTCCAGTACTCTACCACTAGTCCACTACCACATATAATTTCAATGAAATAAGTCAGCTGTTGATTCTACGTTCTTTTTTTTTGCTCAATAAATCTTGATTTTCCCTCATTTCCTAGTTTTCTGTTTAAAGTTTTGCTTTTCTAATTTTATGACAACTCTAACATTTGCTTTTGCAATTTTATATGCAATTTAATGTTAGAGTTGGGTTTTTGTTGCTATTTTTTTATATTGTTTGCATAAATGTGGTTTGTGTGTGGTTATAGCATTTATAGTACTTATGTGGTAGCCATATATGGCCCACATGTAATTTAATACTTATACCACTTATTAGTATTATAAATACTATAACCAAACATGGCCCACATTTATCTGTGGTTCGCCTAAAAATTTTTTCTCAGGTGGGGCATGCATTATTTAAAAATAAAATTAGTAGAGTTGGTTTGGTAGTTTTTGAGAAAGTTAAATTTAAAATTTTCTAAATTTCAAAAAATCGCTTTGGCAGAATAGTGTTAGTATGTATAATAGTAGAACAGTTCACTAACGTAGACAAATTGTAAATGACAAAAGAACAAAACAAAAAAGGTTAATTGGTCACATTTGCAGTGCAATTATTTTTTTAAATAAATTTTTCTTGTTACTGTTGTCATTAGCTTAACAAAAAACTTGTCTAACATATAACTAGGTCATTCCATATAAAATCACTATTTAAAAGTGCACATGGGTATCATTTCAGATTATAAATGTAAAATTAAAAAAAATCAGGGCTCTTTTTGTTTAATTGTTTTTAGCTATTTGCAACCTTTAATGTTAGTTTTATTGAATGTCACTCATTGGATTATTTTTTAATTATTTGAGTGTCTTCTGACCTTATCAATTTCTTTTATTGCAATTTATGTATCATGTGGTTATATATAATTTATCATATATAATCTTATATGGTTATATAATTTATATGATTAAAAGATAAATGTAAAACATTTTATATTAAATAAATATATATATTTTAGTTAATAGTTTTTAAATAGGAAATATTTTTTTTTAGATTGATGAACGAAAATTTCGAATTAAAGAAGTATTTTTTGTGTGTGTATATATATATATATATATATATATATATATATATATATATATATATATATATATATATATATATATATATATATATGTATATATATATATATATATATATATATATATATATATATATATATATATATATATATATCTGTGTGTATATATAAATTGATTTTTTTATTTCTAGATTTTTTGTATACATATATATTGATTTTTTGTTTTATATTATTCGTTTAAAAATGTTTAAAATCAATTTTTTTTAATTTTGATATATATTTTTTTTAAGCCATGCATTCCTTTTTTTAATATTGTTAAATATTTTTATTATTTAAATGTTTTTTATTGATAAAGTTTTATTTATTTTTATTTTACTTTAGCGCGACTAATTTTTATTAGTTTAGATTTATTTAATGTATGATTTATGTTGTAATATATGTTTTCAATGTTTTATTACAACTTTTAGTTAACTTTTTTTTTTTTTCAAATTTCGTGGAAGAATTTTATTTTGATAAATATTCTCAAGTATTTTAGCTTGAAGCTTTTTTTTTTTTTTTTTTTAAAAAATAATTTCCAATTATTGCTATTGAATAATTTTTTAAGTTACTCTTAAACTAATTTAAGTTATTTCTAACAATTCTAAATTAATTTTAAAAAAAGCTTCTTAAAAATTATTTTTTGCTTTTATTGTATAAATGTTCATGTAAAGTAAAAACTATTGTATTGTTTTATTTTAACAATGATTGAAAAAAAAAAAATTTTCTGTGTATTTATACTTTTTCTCAGAAAATAAGAGAATATTACAAATGTAAAAGCTAGGAAATACAAACTACCAGTGTGAAAAACTTCTGCTTATGATTGTATAAGCTGTAAAAAATCACAAACGTTGTGAGTTTGATAATTCAGTTCGATGCCTGCTCCGGCCATATATGCGACACCGGTAAGAAAAGTGACGCAAACTTCCTTGTTAAATGCTTTTTCGCGTTAGATCTGTGACAAGAAGGACCTTTTTTTGTGCCTCTTGGCACAAAAGATGGCGAAGGGAGCCTAGAACAAAAGCACAAAAGATGGTGAATGGAGCAAAGATGACTTTTTTCTATAACAACTCAACAAAAAGCATGTACAAATAACGCTTTTTACAGCTTGTATTTTATACAAATGTATAACTGTCTATATTAATATATACAATTGTTTTTGCTAAATACTGAAAACTTAAACTTCTTTAGACTTAAAGCAGCCGTGGCGTAATAAATTAAATTCTGGCTCAGAACCCAGAGTTTCAATCCCGGCTCTAACCCAATACGTGACATTGGTAAGAAAAAAGATTTGAACTTCCTGCTTTATTGATTCTCCGCGGTGCTCTGTGATAAGACCGTTATGTCTTTTTTGAGTACCTTAATAACAAAAATAATAAACAATTTATTAGATTAGAAGAAGACAACTTTAATCTTTGAAAAATTCAAACTTCAAAGTAGCAAAAGATTTATTTGGTGACCTGTCTATTAGAGCTAAGTTACTGTTTATTTTGTCAAATAATGGATTTCTTGAAATAACAATTGCAAAACTGGAATCTAGCTATATGCAAATCAAACCAGTTACTGATGCACAAAGATCTGATATTCGTGAACTTTTGTAACCTTTGCAGATTTTTTATTGTTCCAACTGCACTAAAAAATAGCTCACATTTTTGCTACAAGTTTGTATATTTCATATCTCACTATAAGTAGATAAAGTGTTGGCAAGAAAAACGTTTCCATTCAAGTTATTTAAATTTATTAATTTTAATATCATAAATACGCGGGAAACTTAGACTTAATTTTATAGTTGTCCATACTACAAAAACAAATGAGTTAAGCACCTATAAAAACATTTATGCTGTAAAATTTAATATATTTTATATTATATTATTATATTAAAAGAGTTTACCTTTAAATTAAAAGTATTAGCTTCCTGTTTCTTTTTTAAATTGTGAAATACTTTAAAAATTCCTGAAGTTGTGAAATACATAATATATTTTAGCTAAAAAATGATTAATTTTTTTCTTTTAGTTTGTTTATTTGTTTTAGGTGCCCCTAGAACAGTGACAAGACAATTCGGTCTTAAAAAACTTAACTGTCTTGTCTCAGAACACCGCGGAAGAGCACTTAACTTGAAAGTTCACGCCTTCTTCCTTACTGGTGGCGCGATATAGCCCACAGCTCGCTTCGAACCTGGAACTCTTGCTTATAAAGCAAGCGCTCTAGCCGCTGCGTCACGGCTGCTCAATCTTGTGTAACAAAACACATAAACATTATACAGAACGTGTTTTAATTAAACGTGTTTTACAAATGGGTATAATGGTGTGTTGTTTTATTGCAGCTTTATTGGCTTTGTTTTCATTGTAAGTTGTTAAATAAATAAGATAAAAAAAGTTTTTAAAAAGAACATCCTGAGCTTTAATAGTGCCATTGTATCGATATCAAATTACTGATACGGAATTTATCCTAGCTTCCAACCTGGTATCAAAAACTTGCTTCAGGGTTAGTATTTTAACATGGTCACTAATAATGCATCATTGCTTGGTTGGTGCAGAAAAAATTATATAGATTCTTTGAACAATTACAAACAGCAATATAGACTCAACCTATGATTTAGCTTCGTCTGATATAACTTAGTTCCAGCTGTGAAGCTTGAACTTAGTTATATCAGACATGAAGCTAGTGGGTATTAGGGTAGGTCAAATTTAGCTTTTTTTTGAATTTCGAATTGCGTAAGTAGGGGAGAGTGGTACTGAATGGACCTTGTACTGAATCGACCAATAGAAAAATAAGAACTTAACAAGCGGTTAATTGATTTTTTTTCATTGCATATAATTTTTGTATACTCGAATTCTCTTTATTATTTTTGCTTTAACTTTATTCGTAATAATCGTAATAATATTTGCAATTTTTTTTGACAAAAGTAATTTTTTATCGTTTTAATTTATTACAATTTACACTATATTTTTATGGTAAAGTTAACTATGAATAATAATAATAAACCAAAATAACTAATATACTTTTGTTAACGAAGACTTAAGCAGACTAATTATTTATAAACTCGAGTAATATTTATTATTTTGTAGTTTTTTTTCATTAGTATAATAATTGAATATTTTGCAATTTTATTACGATATATTATATTACTTAAGTTATTATTATTTATAATAACATATCTAGCATAAAACACTTATTATCTATAGTATATCTGAAATGTTATTTATACGTTGTTAAAGACAATGGCAAATAATTTAATTTTTAATTAAATTAAATCATAGTCGTTTCTTCATCTTTATGTGAATTTTCTAATGTTAGATAAACTTCTCAGATTGAATTAAGGATAATTAGTAAGAATAAGAAGTAAGGATAATTAAAAAACTTGAGTGTCAAATTATCAAAACTTTGAAAAACATCGAGAAACCTAAACATTAGGAGTGTACTCAGACTTAATAGATTTTTTGTAATAAAAAGGTGTTGTTTAAGAAATTATCAGTAGCGTTTACAATAATAAAAAAAATAAAGTAATATACGACTAATGAAACGAAGAATGAAATATTGCAAATTAATTGTTCTATTTAAATCACTAAAGTTTGTTGATCATGATATAAAAATTATCCTACATTCAAACTTTAATATAATGTAACATTTTATATATGCTATATGTGTGTATATGTATATATATATATATATATATATATATATATATATATATATATATATATATATATATATATATATATGTATATATATATACATATATATATATATATATATATATATATATATATATATATATATATATATATATATATATATATATATATATATAATATATATGTATATTTATTCATGTACACATATATACATATACATGATCCAAGCAGTTGAAAATGTTTAGATAAAATCCTTATCTGAAAGAAAAGCTATCGAGATATTTGGAGTCAAACGTTTAACTCTTAAGAGGCAAATTACAAAAGCTCGACCAAACGGTTTAAATAAATTGCAATTTATTCCATATATGTCATCCAGAACTTGTTATAAAAAAACTAGAGGCTACATCAATTGGTCGAATGTCAGCATTCAACATGTATAATGTAGATCTTTTTTATAATAATCTACATAGTCTTTTGATTAAACACAAGTTTTCACCGAATGATTTATGGAACGTTGATGAGACTGAAGTTACTACTGCACAAGTGCCAGAGCATGTTTTAACCAAGAGTAGAGAGTGGCAAGTTGCTTCTTTTACAAGTCCAGAACGAGGTATCTTGGTAACAATGTGCAATGCAGTAAATGCAAGTGGATCATCGATAACACCATTCTGCATATTTCCGAGTGTCATTTTAAAGATTTTTTTCTGCGAAATTCAATTCTCGGTTCTGGTGGCACTGCCAACAACACTGGGTGGATGGAACTTTTATGGAGTGGTTTAATTATTTTATAAAAAGTGTTCGACCGTCTAAGACAAACCTGTGCGTTTAAGATAATCATGAGGCACTTCATTGATAATGGTTTAATACCAGAAAATGGTGTAATTATTTTAACAATCCCACCCCATAAATCACACAAACTGGAACCACTGGATAAACAGTGTATAGACCTTTCAAACGTTATTATAATTGTAAAATTGATAGCTGGTTGGTTTCACATCCAAGAAAAACTGTTTTAATCAATGACATTGCAAAAATTTCTGGAAAGGCTTGGACAAAAGTATCAATGCCAGTTAACATCATTAGTGGTTTTTCAGCATCTGGAATAAGTCCATTTCAACCTGTTCAATGCAAGGATGAGAATTTCTTTTTATCTCAGGTTACAAACAGACCTAATCCTGAAGCACTCATCATCAATCCAGTTTCAGTAGAAATTAATAGACATAATCCTGAAGCACTCAACATCAATCCAGTTTCAGTAAAAATAAATAGAAATATTAAAGTCACTAAAAATTTTAGAAATACCCTGAATGTATACGCCTTTATCCTTTGCAAAAGCTCGTTTCGAAAAATCCAAAGGAAAAATCCAAAATCACAAAAACGCTCTCCTCTACGATTGTAACTGATACTCTAATTCAAGAGGCTCTTCGAAATCAACAACTTCAACAAAATTTAAAAAAACTTTTCTGAAATACAAAAAGATGCTAAAAATAAACGTCAAAGGAAACCAAGAAAAAAATCAAATAACTCAAAATCTCTAAAGTTTCCATTAACGACATTTAATAATAATGAGGATGGTGATATTCTCGTTGGAAGAAGTGATATTGGTGTTAAAGATTATTTAAATATTTGTGTAGGTATTACATCAAATTATATTTTGTAACCTATATGTGAAGAAATTGGTCGAGACAACGAGATGTTATATCGTTGAGAGCTGGGCACATAAAGCTTGCACATTTGCAGATAATGTTAGCCAATATGTTTGTGATTATTGTAACTTGACTATCTGATCTAGACTTCGAACTAAAATTGAATTAATTAGTTCAGAAATATCAATAATGCTACAACATATTTCTTGTTTTTAAACTCCTTTTATCACCATAATTGTTTTGCATAATGTAACTTGTGAAATGGTTTACAACTTTCAATACAGTATACAATATACTAGGATTGTTAGATATTATTCTATATTATTCGATATTAGTTAGTTTAGATGTTAATCTTGTCTTCTGAATAAATATATCTGCCATTGTTATTGATAATTTAGATATTGATCTTTTTTAAATAAAAAAAATTATTTTGAAGTTCATTCATACAAGGTTGGTCCATATAGTACAATGAACAGTACTGAATGAACCACTAAACAATTTGGTACGAGTCACATTTATCGCACATTTTTACAATGTTTTGATTGCGCAATGGGTTACAACTTTTAAGGATTGTTAGTTAAGATATTAATCTTGACTTCTGAATTAGTTTATCCGCCATAGGTGTTGACAATATGGGAAAAAATTATTTTTACGAATAAGTTAAATTTTGAGGTCAATTCTCTCTCCCCTATTCTATACCACTCTCCCCTATTCTATGTTAATATGGCTTGCGGATTTACAGTTGAAAACTCCGTTTAGGACTAATTTTGTTTGTTTGCAAATTAATTTTTAATGTCAATCTTTTTAAAGTCCAACTGCAGATGTCAGTTACTTAGCATTTGGACTACAATAATTCCAAGTTTACCTATTATATCTGACAAAGATCTTCTTGAACTCTTTAAGGATATTAATTGCAAACACGGCAAAGCGATAAAAAAAAATCTTGATGCTAACTTGGAAAAGCTCTTTGATATTTCTGCAAGTTCCTGTTCATTAGATTTCTACCCTTGTAGAGCATAAAAGTATCTTTTTTATAAAAAAAATTGCATTGAAGAACATATTATATGTCTTTGCGCTCAAAATACTAAAGTACGTTTTGAAAACAAAGCTTATCTTCTTTATGATCAGAAGAAAAAAATTGGTCCAAAGGTGCATATTAACATTCATCCCTTAATAGATAAGCTGTCAAGAAAAGCAAAAGAGTTGATAAAGATCGATAACAAATATCTCATGCTGTAGCTGACATGCTGTAACAGAATCCCTTTACCAAATGTTAATTTATCTGAAAAAATAAATGGTTCATTTAATTGCGTGGTTGGAAATAAAAAAATCTTTAAGATTCCACTACTCACCGAGCATTAGTTTTTCTACTCTCGCCAGATATATTAGTCTTCCTTTTAATGATGTTAAACTTATTGTAAAGAAAAACATTAAAAACAACGCACTATGTTTAAGACCTAAAAATATTCTTTATGCCATGATAAAAGAAAATGACAGCAAGATACGAAATTTTAGTTTTTAAAGAATACTGACTCCTTTTTAAAAAAGGCAAAGGTTATATATATTATAGGTTATATATTTTTTATAGTTAAGATGTTGTTTTTTTAAAAACACTAAATGTGATAGTTAGCTTCAGTTTATATTGTTTTCATCAGTTTATATTTATATACATCATATTATATATACATCAGTTTTCATCAGTTTATATTATATTCAGTTTATATGTGATAGTTAGCTTCAGTTTATATATCAGTTCGATAGACGATATTTTGCCTGACTTTTTTTTACCGTGAACTTCGGGAATTCAGACGAGAAAACTTGAGCTAAAAAATCATGCAGAAAAATATTTAATAAACATTTTTAATAACAGGGGTACTAAACCGCTTTTGTAAAAAGTTAAATGAAAATGTAAGAATAACATAAAATTCGATTTATTTCCTACTCTAAAACATCTTTTTTTTATTATAAGGTAACTGGAAAGACCTAATTTAAAACAAATTTAAATATAAAGGGCTGAAAAATAAACAATAAATACCCCCTAACACTACGCAACTTTCCACTGTTTTTAAAAAAAATAAAGTAAAGCCGGAGAAACATATTTGTCCCGGTAGATTGTAAAATAAAGTTAGCGCAAAAACCAAAGTTTTCTTTTCTGACTTCCCAAAGTTCACGGAAAAAAAAGTCAAACAAAATATCGTTTAATTTATAGAGTTAGGGGTCGTTCATAAAGTACGTACGCTCATAGGGGAGGGGGGAGGTCTTCAAAAAGCGTACGAAAGCGTATGGGGGAGCGAAAGGAGAAGTGAGGGTTCAATTTTAAAGTAAGCAATTCGATTTTCTAATTTATCACAATTAACCAGCTAATCAATAGAAAAGTTAAAATTCTGACTATAGATCCTAGTTTGCCAACATAAAAAGATGTATGTTAAAGAAAGTAGAGTTTCCTTCTATGCACACATATGCAAGGGCGCCCTTAAAATTTTTTGATGTTCCAGATAGGATACTTTCACACATTGTGCATACTCCAAACTTAAGTATGTTTTTACCTATGCCAAACGAGGAGACCTTCCAAAAACTTGGGGTGGCGGAAGCTTGGGAACAAAAAAGCCCAAAAACGCTTGCTCCTCTGCCCAAGCGTAAGGGCACTGATGTAGTAAAATTTTTAACTTTACTATCTAATACTGAATTTAAATTTATTGACAGATTTTAAATCTTGTAGAAAAATTTTGTAAATAGCAAAAGTTATGACCATGCAAATTTTCCAACCCCCTTCCCCACCCCGCCAAAAAAAAATGTTATTGTAAATTGGTGTAAATTTTGCATGGTTGTAACTTTTATAATTGTAAAGGATGGCATTTGTGCCCATGCACACATGCCACGCCTTATATACTGCCTGAAAAAAACTTTTGCCTTAAGTATAGTTTATTTTTATTTGATTCATCATTAAAACAAAAAAACAAAAAATATGCCTTGATCAGGAATCAAACTCAGGTGTCTGCTGTCGAAGTCCAAAACATTAACCTCTCAACCTGTCAAGCGGACACATTGATGCCACGTGATTTAACTTTATTAAGATTAATGTTTGTATATACAATTGAAGACGTTTACCTAATTTGGGATCCTGTGCCATGAACAAGGGCTTCGGGTTTGTATAAAGTATCTAAGGTACCTCCTCCACCTTTTTATTTTTTCAATAAACTTTTTATTGAAAAAAAAAATGGGGGTAAGGGGGGATTGTTTGTAAAACGTACGTACTTTTCAAGGGGGTGGGGACTTAAAAGTACGCATGGCAATATGGAGGAAGGGGTGGGGTTAAATTTCAAAATTTTTTGGCGTACGTACGTAAGAAAGTTTAAAAATAAATTTGAAGAAAATTCCGGAAATAAATTTTAATGCTAATTAATGGTAGGAGTTAATTGAGCTCAGTATTGCGGAAGTTACACAAAATTTTTCAAATAAAGAAATCCGATATAAAATTGACAATAACGTTCAATTTGAAATTCCTGACTTCCCAAAACACTCACGTGAAAGTAGAGCGAGCGGTAAAACTAATATCAGAAACATCCCAAAATGTTTATTATGATAATGACTTTTTTCAACCTCATGCTCCTGTACTGCAGTTTAGACATGATAATATTTACCAACTTTAAAAAAAATGATATATACATCGCTGAGTGATTTTAAAAAATAGTTTTTTTACATTTATAATATTTAAACTTAAAGTTGTTAATTAATTTGCTAACTGTTTGAAGATTTTATGGAAAAACTTTTATGCTTTAATACATTTATTTACAAATATCGAAATATGTATTAATTTCACAATTGAAAACATTCTCATTAGGGTTATATTTTTAAGTAAAACATTATTCAATCGAATAAAAAATATAATTATAAGAATGTGAATACAGTAAGTTCTCGTCAACTCGAACCTCCGAGGGACCACGGAAAACGGCTCAACTAAACGAATATTTGACTTAAGCAGAGTAAATAGTTGTTATTGCTTTCAAGGGACTATAGAAAATAGTTTGAGATAACAAAGGTTCGAGTTAACCGGTGTTCAACTTACCGGGAATTAACTGTAATATCCTTTTGAAATATATGTTTTACGCATCATTCTGTTTAGTAAGTTGGTTAAAATGCAATTTTCATACCTATAAACATTAGGGTTAAGACTTTTTTCAACCCCATGCTCCTGTACTGTAGTTTGATGAACTTTTACCTAAAAAGCACGAAATGAACTATTATTTGCATATCTTTTGAAAAAAGTTCACCCCGCCATTGAAAAATCAATTTTTAACTACGCAAACCGGTCGACATTATTGAAATTTATTTAAATTCAGTTAAATATTTTAATGAGTATTTGCATATCTTTTTTTAAAACTATAATTTATTATATAATAACGCGTCACTTTTAAAGACGTTTAAAAGTAACCCACAAGCAATTCTTTATCAAACTTCTTAAATGTTTCCGACGGCTGCAAAGCAAAGCATAATGTGGTCAAAATCAACCTACTCTAGAGGGTATTCTGCTGAAATTCAAGCTTAAACATCTTTTTAAAATTGCTATATTAGACTCGTTGTTAAAGCCTTGACATTTATAGTTGTTTAGGTCCAACCTTCAAGACTTTAGGCCTTTCTTTAATTAAAAGGTTCGGAATAGTTTTACCATTCGACTTTTCAGACACTGCATATTTAATAAAGTTTTTTTTGGCTATAAATATTGCTTTATCTTCTTCATGAACACAACGGATGATTTGAGAAGTTTGATCTATGTGACTAAGGTCTAAGGCGTAATTCATAATAAATGAAAAATACTTTGCAAACTTTACCCCATTTACAATAGCTTCTTTTTTTTTTTTTTTTGTAATTCACCTCCCCAAGGCCGAGAAGGCCACTACAGATGAGGAGGCTACTTGTGGTTATAACCCTCTCTCAACTCTATAAATCCGAAATACGAACCTTGAAGAACAAGGCCACTGCGCGGAGAAACAAGTTGAGCGCGGTACTACCAGGGACGTGGTGGGAATTGATCTCGAACTTTTACATGCAAAGCAAAGAGGCTAATGACTTCGTTTTGGATGTTGAGACTTTTTTTAATCTAAAATCTTTTCAATTGAAGGTGGAGAAAGAACATCTTTCTCAATCTTCAATTTGCCGTAAGTACTCCATCAAAATTGAATCAAATTGACCAGGTAAATGACTACGGAAGTTCTCATTATTTTTAGCTTTGATGAGCTTCCACGGAATGCAATATTATGTTCCGACAAGTACAAAGTCACTGACACTATTCTAATAAGAATATTTCTCTGCCATTCTGCTTCATTGTTAATTTGTTGATTAAGAACTTGATCAAAAGCTTGTTTATTCTTTATCCTGATTGTTCCCTTGTTAATATCGGAAGTGTACATTTAATAGAAAATATTAATATTGAATTATTAAATGAATTGGGAAATACTCTAAAGCCTATTAAATTAACTGTTGAATCTCTAAGCAGAGCGATGCTAATCTTGCAACAGCCCGATTAGCAATTGATTTTATGTTAAGAATATTAAAAGAATCCAATGGTAATTTAAGTCGAGAGCTACTAATGACGATGAAAACTCGAATAAATAGCATTAAAAACCAAGAAATAGAAGAGTTATTAGATTCTCTTGTAAATGGTACTATGCTTTCTAAGACATAACAATTATATACAACAGATTTACTAAAGAGATTATTTGGTGAGGATGAAGAACAGCAAAACACACATGAACAGGGGCATTCAGCTGAAAATAACGAAAATAATACAGGAAACACACTACCATTAACACTGGAGGAAGAACTACATAAAATATTAGAAAGTGCCAAATGTCCAATTTTGCCAAGTTGCGTAGATAAATTAGCTGATATTAAAAAATGATTATTTTTATTATTTTCAATTTATTTTATTATTTTCAAAAACTAAAAAAAGATCAGTATATTTAGAAAAATTGTATCAAGCGTTAATGACGATAAAACCAACATCAACAAGTTCCGAACGAACATTTTCTGTAGCATCCAACTTCTGCACAAGAATTCGTTCTTAAGTGCATTAGTTTTTTTAAATTTTTATTTTTTATGTAAAAATAATTGCTCTGTTTTGTATTAAACACTTGCAAGTATTTTAAATAAATTGAGTTTATTTTTGCTAGTATATTTACAAGCATTTTATAAAATGCGATGATTTTAAAAAAATAATGTCAATTTTATTTGGTAGTTATTAGGTAAGATTATAATAAAAGTATAGAATAATATATTTACGTTTGACGTTGAACTGGATAAAAGTTGTTTTATTTACTTTAACGTAGACCAAATCCATTTTTAAAAATCGGCGTGAGAACAAAAAATTCTTTCATGCTATTGTTAAAATTGCAAGTTAAAAAGATGTTTTTAACCTGGAAACGAACCCGGACCCGATAAATACTCTTAGACTCAACTCGGACTCGTTGGGTCTAAAAATGCCGGGTTTTCCAAAACCCTAACCGTTTATCGCTACCCTGTATCGAAATTTATTTGAGAAATGGCGTTTTTTAGTGTTAAGATATTCCTTATCGCTTTTCAGGAAAGATATTGGATCCTTTTGATGATGTAATCTTTTTCTCTTATGATCAGGCATTTTAGCCAAGCAGGCAGGTCTTTTGTTAAGAATCTTCACTTCAGTGCAACAAATCTGTCATGATTATGATACTATAATCTGTTTCAAAGGCGTTAAGTTACATTCAGGCTTTTTGTCTTTCTTTGATGCTATTTTGAGTTTTTTGGCTACAAACGTTCAAGGATAAAGTTGATGAACAGGTGGCAAAACTAGCTGAAGAAGTTGAATTATACAACAGAGGTTTAATCACATTATCTTCCTCTTGGTTAGATTGAGTCAGAGTGAAGGTCTCACTATATGTTTTTAAGGAGATTTTAAAAGTTGGAGGTGGCTCAACGAAAGATCTCCATACGTATTTACTCTTCGTCCATAAAATTATCCTCACATCAGCTACTGTTTCAGTAAACACACCAAATGAACCACCAACAAAAAAAACCCAAAAAGTTAACCTATTATTTTTTAGTGTTGAAGCTAGAAGAAAAATCACTTTCTGCAACACTTGCACTATTAACAGCCCTTGATGGTATTTCGTTCAACGTAATATGTCGTTCTAGTGATATACGTGCAGATCTTATAGCAACAGGATTGAAAAGTTTACCCACAATAGTCAACACACTGCCAAAAATAGTTTTAGATTATTACATCATAAAAATAAGGAATTATTTTTGGCTGAGTTCCGTGGTGTAGAAAGATTTTCTTTATCTTTTTATGAATGGACACTTGGACTTAAGTTAATATTTATGTAGCAACGGCCACTACGTAACCGTTGCTACATGAACTCTAATTTAAATCCATAAAATTTTCAGTTCTGAAGCTTAGGCTTAATATTTATAACAGGATCAATGTTGCAGATAAATTTATTGAGCTATTAGAACAAAAGCTTGCACAACTTGGATTTGCGAAAAGAAATTGTTGGTTTTATGACTGACGGAGCAAGTGTGATGAAAAATGTTGAGAATATTACCTGCAAATCAACAGTTATGTTTTACCAATGATGTGCAACTGACCGTTATTGAAGTACAATATCAAAAGCAGGATATAGAAAGAGAAATAGATCAGCGTTTTGAACAATCAGATATATAATAGACAATTTTTTCAGAGAGTAACTCTTACTGGAATGATTATTTTTTTGACAGCAATGATTTGGTCAATCTCTATGCTAGTCGTAATTAACATCGAAGAAACTATTGCAACCCTCGGAATTGGGAAAAAATGAGGCCGGAAATAAATTGCCAACTTTAAACTGTTAGACGTCGGCAAAAAATTTTGACACAAACAGGTTTCCATAAAACATAGAAACAAAAACGGCAATTTTTTGCCGTCCTCAAACACATTAAGACCGGCAGTTAGGTCGGGATTGCCGAATGCCGACCCTAATTCTAAAGGCTGCCAATGTGATGTTACTAAGGTATGTTGTGGTCCAGTGATCAAAAAGGTACAAAAAATTATAGTAATATTCAGACGATCACCAAAAAGTGGACCAATATCTTGCAGACGTATGTTTCAGTTGAATTTGGGTAGCAAATAACTCTAATAAAAGACTACAAGATGAGATGGAACAGTCTTTTGTCAATGCTTCAACGCGTCTATTTATTAAAAAATTTTATACAAAAGGCATTAGGGTCATTCCACGCCAAACGGTCCAATTTCCAAGACCATCCCCTCTCGGCCATCTCAGATTTTGATAAAATTTTGTCATTGTTATGTAGTTAAACATGTTTTATGGACATTTCCAAAGTTTCAGGTCAAAATGTTTGTTGTTTCAGGTTTTGTGGAACTTTTTGTAAGGCTTACCCAAATTTCAATATCAGACAGTGGCTAAAAGTCGTACTTTTGGGATCTTATATTTTTTCAACCAAAGGGTAATATATTCTAAAAACTTGGATTCTTAGTAAACAAAAGGTGCAGATCGCAAATTATTTAAAACAACTTTTATATCATGTCTAGAATTTAGTCTATGGTTCAGCAAATAGTGTCACAAACTCAATGCCGTAAACTTCTATTGTTTTTTTGTTGGGGCATACATCCGGAAAAAAAAGTTTTTCAGTATTGCTTTTTTTTCTGAAGGCTCTTCGTACTAATATAATAATATAGGTAAAATATCAGCTCTTTCAAAAATGCCCATAGTGAGTTATTCTGAAGTCAATATGGCGACAAAAATAAAATACCCTAAAAAAACCTTTTAGTATTTGAAGTCCTAAAACTTAATGTGGGCAAATTTTTCTGCTTTTTTAATTGCTTAATTGGAAGAAGCTTATTTCACGCTTTTAGAAACAATAAAATTAGTTTTGGAAAGATTTTTCCTTCTTTGATATTTTTAAAGCGATATTAGGGTCCGTGAATAAAATTGCTGTGTATAGCTAATTTTGGCAAGGAGTTATAATAGACTGGGAGAACGAAGTTAAAATACGTCGTTTCTCAAAGAACAATCTTAGTAGTAACATAGTTTTCTATTAAACACCGCGGAACTATCATAATTTAAAGCTAACTAATCCACTTTTAACAAAAGTTATCCAATGATATTGTTTTAAAACGTCATTAGCAATTGAATCATTGCAAATAAAAGATAGAAGTTTAAAAAATTCGTAAACAATATTTAAAGTTAATTTATTGTCACTTTTTGTTGTGCTTTTTGAACGACTAATAATAAATTTCTAGATTATTAATTGAATTACTAAATGTCTTGATAAGAATTGAAAGTATTTTTGCAGGGTATTTTATCTCTATATTTAGAATAGCAGTTTGCTTTTAAATTTAGCAAAAATGCTAAAAAAATAATAGGCGCCTGGCCGAAAGAACATTTCTTGAAGAATGTAACAAACCTAGAGCTGAACAGGCAATCAAAAAATAAGGTTCAAACAGGTAGTAAAGATTGTCTAAAACTTTGATATTTTTACCTATAATTGAGGTGTGTACGAAACAATTACTTCGCCTTAATCGTAATTTTTGTTGTAATTAACTTCTTAATTGATCAAATAATTGTAAAAACCTATCCAATAAACTTTTAAGAGATTAATCCACTTCAATTAGAGTTTTCGCTAAAGCACCATTTTTTCGCCAAAGCGCCATTTTGACTTGCGGCTGGTATAATTAATTATACAACAAAGACTATATCGGGTTTGAAATCATTTTCGACTTTTCCCTCCAGCTACTATTTCTTATTTTTAAGTATTATATCTATTTAAAGTATTATCTCGTTTTTAAGTATTATATTTAATTTAAGTATTATATTCTTTAAGTATTATATCTCTTTTTTAAGATTTTAGTAAGTAACTATATTTTTATTCTACGGACAAATAAATTTAAAAGTTTAACTTACATAAGTTTTTTACTAACATCGAGTATAATTTATAGAAGACGAAAATTAGAATTGAAAAATTAGAAATCTACATAATGACATGTCTGTTGAACAAAACTTAAGTATATGTTGTATTGGAAAATTTAACATAAGTTTATGTTATTTAAGTACTTATTCACGAAAAAAGGGTTTTATTGATTTTTATTCCGAACTTTAGATCGAGGAACAGAGTTTGATTGTCATGCGAACTTATAATTTAATCAAAAATATTACTTTAATTTGTTCCCACAACAAATCACTGTTGTTGATTTAAAACACACGTTTGCAGCGTTATTGTTTAAATCCTTTTGGTATGGCTAATTGTTGCTCAGATAAAGGGTTGAGATGTATTGACCTAGAAACTGCAGACTGTCTTTTAAAGTTAACAAATAAAGTTATTTTCCGAGGTCAAAAAATGTGTCCGAATTGCCACAAAGCTTATTTAATTACAAACTCAAGTGCAAAAATTGACAATATTAATGACTTAAGCAACATTATTAATACTAGCCTTTGAAAAATTCGGAAAGTGCAAATAATAGTTGCTGAAAAAATAGCTGCTGTTAGTGGTTTATCACCAAATAATAATGTCTTATTACTAAGCAGTGCCAGTGTGGAGTGTAAGAATTGCATTAATTGGTCAGTTTTAAATATCAAAAAGTTTTTGACAATTTTTGACAAGGAGAGGGGGAGAAGTCAAGAAAAGTTGACGTCAACAACGTTACTTTTTTCAATAAATTTAGTTACTTAAAATAAGGAAAATTGAGCAGCGTTTGTAGCCTTGTGTTACACACTCACTCAACCTTCAGTATTTTAATGACACGAACGATATTTCCACTTTTTCAAACGGTGTTTAAAAAAGTGCTTTAAAAATACCATACACATAGAGAACTAAATAAGCAAACACAAGATGTTTACTATTATTTCTTAAAAGGTTTTGTTTGTTAGTCTGCTGTGAAAGCAAATAAAGAATAATGTAAGTACATAGTCTACATTATATTATTTAAATGTTTATACCCGAGGTTGGTAACCTGCTGCTCGCAAGCCAAATTTAATGTTAAAACTTCGATGTTAAAATGCGGTTCTCCAGCCCCATGCACAAATACTATTATAATATTAAAAACAAGATATTAGTGGCTCTTTAAAAACCTGAAAATATTTATAAAATATAAATTTCAGTTCTTCCGTCTTAAAAGATTGCCAACCCTTTATACAAGTTATCAAATGCATTATTTTGTTATACTAGATATAGTTTGCTTTTAATGTGAATTTGGATTAAGTTTAAAGTTAAAGTAAGGAAGATTGGCACAATCACAGACTGTGACTCTGTACATATATTTTGTTAAATAATTAATATTATTTAGGACTAGGGCTGTCAACGGGTACCCGCCCGTTGCTTACAAATTTGGTAGAATTATCAAGTTCTACTCGTTATCCCAAATTACCTAAATACTACCGTTATCCATGTGAAAACAATATATATATTTCATAATTTAAAGATGATTAATTATATATATATACATATATATATATATATATATATATTTTTTTTTTTTTTTTTAAGTTATATATTTTTTAAACCGAGGACTAAAGTTGTGGAACATTATATTAAATAATGAACTGAAAACTAATTATTCTCTAAACCAATTCAAAACAAAACTGAAGAAATAACTTTTGTTAACTGAAAATGAATTAAATTTCTTCTAATAAAGTCTCTTCAAATTAGAAATCAATAATTAATAGTTAATTAATTAATTACTTCAGATTATTAATACATAATTACCCAACATATGTACATACATTTTTATTATTTTAAATGACAATCTTCTTTTTGAGAAATTTATTTTTATTTTTACGTTATTTATTAATTTTTTATTTTTATTTTTTACAGTTTATTTGCTTTTACTTAATTGGCAATAAAAAGTATTATAAACTTTAAATAAGTTAAATAAGTTAAATTATAAATAGCTCTAACAATAAAATGTGTTTTATATAAAATCATATCTTCTTGTTTTTTCAAAACCAATTCTTTAATAATATTTTTGTTATATTATTATTTTATCAAATTTTGTTTCTTTTATCTTACAAAACAATTCTTAAATCCTATTCTTTAAAAAACTATAAATTTTAAACGCTAAGCGATGTATTTACATTTTCTTTTATATTAGTTCATATTAATTCAGAGATGTATACATTGAAACTATATTTTATTGTTAAACTATATTTTATCAAGTAATGACGCATTTTTTGGGGTTTAATGATAAGACTAAGTTCGTCTTTTTCTAGCCCCGGTCATGTAATTATTTTTTGTAAGTTACGACTGTAAATTTTTTTTATCAGCAAAAAGTGTAAATAAATACAGAGTTTGCAATTATTAATTGTACATAACAGCTTAAAAATATAAACTTGTAATGTGAAAGAAGATCTTTTCAAAATTTCAATAGCAAGGATTTCTTTATTTAGTTAAAATTTCGGAAAACATCGTTTTAATGTTTTTCTTTGTACTATTAAATTCCATACCTGAAATGTTTCTTTTATTTTTGACATGTTATTGACTTGCAGTTCTTTGATAGGTTTGATAGGTCAATATTTTTAATTTTGGTAGAACAGGCTTTGTTTATAATGCAGTATGATAAATCCTTATGTTTAATACAAAATCGTAAAATTTAAAAAAATCTGTATATTGACCTAATTTTTTTGTTCATCGAAAAAATCTTTCCAAAATAATTTTCATTGTTTCTAGAGGTGTAAAATAAGCTCTTTCCGATAATGGAATTAAAAAAAGCATAAAAAATTGGCCCACATTAAGTTTTAGGGCGTCAAATACTAAAAGGTTACTTTAAGGTATTTTATTTTTGTCGCCATATTGGTTTCAGAATAACTCACCATGGGCATTTTTGAAAGAGCTGATATTTTACCTATATTATTATGTACGTTATTATTAGTACGTAGAGCCTTCAGAAAAAAAAAAAACAATTTTGAAAACTTTTTTTTCCGGATGTATGCCTCTACAAAAAAACAATAAAAGTTTACGGCATTGAATTTATGACACTGTTTGTTTAACCATAGACTAAATTCTAAGCATGAAATAAAATGTGTATTAAATAATTTGCAATCTGCACCTTTGGTTTACTAAAAATCGAAGTTTTAAAGATATATCACTCTTTCATTGAAAAATTATAAGATCCCGAAAATACAATTTTTACTTACTGATTGATATTTAATTTGGATAAGCCTTACAAAAAGTACCACAAAATCCGAAATAACAAACATTTGGATCAAAAACTTTACCAATATCCATGAAACATGTTTAACTAAATAATGACAAAATTTTATCAAAATCTGAGATAATCGAGTAGGGACCTCTGGACCACTTGGTGTGGAATGACCCATTAAAAGACAAAAGTATACTTAAGATGAATCTATGGCTTTATCTTAATAAAATTTTTCTAAACTCTACTAAAGTTTTGAATGTGTTATTAATTTTGTTAAAACTTTACTTTAAAAATATGTTAAAATCTTTCAAAAAAAGATATTTAAAAATCCCGGGAATAAGAAATTGTAATGTAGCACGGGTTTACAAACCCTAGTTTTAAACAATCTTACCAAGATGTAAGTTTATTTTTAGTAGCATGTTGGTATAAAGCTATCTGAAAACCTATTTCAGTTACCCGTGTTATTGGAATAAACTGAAGCAGGCTATCAGTTAGCAAAAAATCGAGCACAAAATAATGTAGGTACTCAAAGAAAATCTTAATATTATTTAACAGTTTTAATAAAATAAAAATAAAACATTCATAGAGCAAAAAACGACTTTTAACCATTACAAGAACTCAAGCTTTTATACATAAGCCGTAATAAAACAAGCCTCTTAACTGAAAATTCTTTCCTTTTTACGGAAAATGAAACAAATCAGGCCGTGTAACTTAAGTAGGTCAATGTCCCATCCCATTGACCTTCATGAACAAATTTTAATATACTGAGTGTCTCAAAATGATCCCAAGATATTGTTATCTGAATAAATTTATTTTATTTTTTATTTTGAATGACTACATAAACTCGCGCCACTCTTTTGATGTTCAATGATTTAACACTTTTTGAGTTTTTAAGGACATTTTTTAACGATCAGCGTGAATGAACTATAAACTATATAATTAACTATATACTTGCGTCATTACTAAGAATGGAAGGTTTTTCATCTATACCGATTGTACGCATTTTTATTATTATTATATTGGTTAACTGATGCTAACTTAAAAACGCACAAATTTGTTATAAAATTAAAAAAAACGTGATCTTCAAATAAGATAGCCTTTTCCCCCAATACACCGTAACTGAAAACTTGCTAGACTTTTTGATCTCAGACAATAATTTACCCGCTTCAAGCACTGGGTATTTAAAAGAGATTTGTGCATGGTTAGCTAAGTTTTATGGCCAACCATTATTCTTGTTTACTTTCCCCTATCATATTGGAGAACTTCCTATAGCCGTAGACGTAAATAAAACTGTTAAGTTGAACAAACAACTATTTTAATCTCTGAAGAAGAGCTGGGATGGTGTTGATGGAGTAAATGAAACCATGCTGTTGTCATTTAATAACCAGAATATTAAGAGCACGTGACTGGAAAAGTTTTATTGACGCACAAAACGTGGCGAGAACCTAATAGACTATAAAAGGTTAAGAAATAGTAATATAAGGATAAAGTTAATCAATTTAAAATACCTTTATGTAAAAACAAAGTATCAAAGTTTTTAAGTAGATATAGACTTTTGAATGTGAATAGACTTTTGAAAGCGGAGAGAGTATGGCGAACTTGTGGAAAATTAGACCTTAAAGTAAAAATTAACAAAAATGAAGCTATTTCACACGTCATGTTTTTGGTGAAGACATTTTGCTAAATAAAATAAAGATGAATTTTCCAAAATTGCGGTTTTTGACCTACAAGTTTTCTGACTTTACAGCTTTTAAAAGTTTCATAAGTTTTGATATTTTAGTCTTTGTATTATTATTTTTTGTGGGTATTTAAGTGTTCCCAGAAATTCGAACAATTTCATATCATAGAGCACCACAGAAGAGCATTTAACTATGAAGTTCACGCCTTCTTACTTATTAATGTAGCTTATTTGGCTAAAGCCGGCGTCGAGCTTTGGACCTCTTGGTTCTTAGTTTAAAACTCTAACCACCGTCACGGCTGCTAACCACTGCGCTACGGCAGCAATTTTTTAACCACAGCTGAAATTATTGCGCGACGCCTGCAATTATTGCGCCACAGCTGCAATTATTGCGCCACGGCTACAATTATTGCGTCACAGCAGCAATTACTGCGCCACGACTGCATTAATTAAGAGTAATATATTTCATAAAAGTAACAAATAAGTTGTTTAAAAACAATAGTTTTTAAAAAAGTTTAAAGTTAGATGTAAAAAACAAAGAAAATAACTCGTTACCAATTAATTTTTCCATTGACAGACTTTTCTTAAAATCAGTAGAAGTATAATGGAACTAAAATAAATAAAAATATCTTTTTGATTTTATCTTTGATTATATTATTTTATCAGTTTCATTTTAAACATTATTTTATCGGTATTGCATTATTTTTTAATTCGCAATTTTAAGGTCAACGAGACCATTGGCAGATGTGCCATTATACTTAATATGAGCCTGCTGCAGTGGTGGTATTAAAATCATGGTAAACCCATACAAGGTGTTTGGATTAGTTAATAGTAATGCTGGTGTTAGTATCTCCTAATTGATATCATTACATAGAATATGTAAAAGCTTTTTTATTTAACCCAAACGGAGTTCCAAAAAAATGTGGGAATGCGTAGGGTTATAATTGAAATCTTGCGGACAGCTGCTTTTTGTTGATAAAGACCAGCTACTAGGTCTTGAATTGTATATTTCACCAGACTCCTGGTTAATTTTTGATATTTTAGTTCATAATTAGAAAAAATGCCTAGGACAAGACACCCTCAGACCATTTGAATACAACGAGTTCAAAAGTTTGTGAAATTTTTCAAAGTTGTTAACAACTCATCAGAACTCACAGCGAAATTATAAATCCATTGACCGAAGTGTAGGAAATTTATTTCTCAAAACAAGAAATATTTCTTGTTCTAAAAATTAAATTGTTTGATAGGAAATATGCTTCTTATAACGACAAATATATAAAAGAAACGTATTCCTAGGTATAAGAAAAAGTTTTGTAATAAGTAATTGAATTTTGCTGTACTTAGAAGTAAAATTTATTCAAGATAATGCAGACCGTATGATGAGCGCAGAGAAGAAGCAAAAGCTACTCCAAATAGAGTTCTTTTAAAAATCGATTAAAAAAGTGGAAGAATGAATACAAAGGGCTACGGCGACTGCGCTCTCAAAATTGGCCTGAGTTAATAACTTAAAACACTTTGAATGGTTCCAATAATTTAACTTTCGATTCGATACCTTTCTGTAAACTATAAAATTTAAAAATACAAATTTTCTTGATTTTTTATAGATATATTTGATTGATGTATATTTATATATATATATATATATATACATATATATATATATATATATATATATATATATATATATATATATATATATATTCATACATCTGTTTTATCTTTATACATAAATTGAAAGCAGACATTAAGTAGTGGTTAAAGCGTTTGCTTCAGAATCAAAAGACAGGTTCAATGCCTGCTGAGCCGTTTTTGAATCATGCTCTTCCGTGGTGCTCTGTGTGGGACCATTAGGTTATCTTGAAGCACCTAAAACAACCACACAAAAAAAGTGTATATATATTTTTTGATACATTTTTATTTAGTTTAATCTACAACAAAAGATAGAAAGTCCTATACATAATCTTTTAAGATAATTATTTTGGATTTGGATTTGTTTGATCCAAGGTTTCAATAACAGTATTTTAAAAAAATATTGTTTGATACAAAAAGGAATTAAAAATAATAAATTTTGCGGCATGACTGGAAATGACCTCAAAGACCAACAAAAAATCACTTTACAATAGCCTAAGTGTTAATTATCTATCATAATCAGTGAATGATACTTGAAAGATGTTTCTTTAATTAGTAAGCACAGTGTTTTATTTTGGTCTAGGATCACATAAAGAAAAAATCTTTAAAAAAATTTACTGGACTCAACATCAGAATCGTAACTTGGAACAATCGGCACAAATACTTCTAACTAGAAAAAAACAATTTTTTTCTTCATATATTTATGATCTCTACGCCACTCATTAGCCGCTCCGCATAAAAATTGGTTGTCAAAAAAAAAAAAGGGATTGGTTATAGGCGATGGGTAAAGATATAAATGAAGTTATGAAGTTATAATATGATATAACTTTATAACTTCATAAAATATCTTTACCCATGGCATTTAGCCAATATCATTCTTTTTTTTTTGACAACTAATTTTTATGCGGAGCGGCTAATGAAAGGCTAGTGAATAAACAAAAATATTTTATATATATATTTATTATTATATAAACATATATAAAAAATTTTTCCGTGGCGTCCAGGGCAAACTTGCCCTGGTTGCCCCCTCCCTAGGGACGGCCCCATATATACAAATATTCATGACAACTTCATTAGTTTTTTTATTGAGTCAGAAGTTTATTTTAATTGTTCAAAAAATGTTTGAAAGAGTACTTCCATAATCACACCTTTGAGATGTACTGCTTCTTAAAGATGTAAAACTCTAAAATCATCATTAGAATATTGTTTAATGATACTCTGCTTACTCGGATCTTATTGCATTGAAAAGTAATAAAGAAAATATTACTGGTAAACTATTATCTGAGAGAATACTAAGTCCACCATGGTCGAGAGTCTATCTATTATCCATATTTTAGTGGTAAAAAGTAGTTTTATTTAGCAGCTCATTTTCTGCTAGTTCTTTATCGTTGTGAGTTAAATACCCTAATTTATTTATAGGAACCACATTTAAACCTATATAAGAGCCATATTTATATCAGGAGAATTAAAAGATTTAGGATCTTGTAGATTATCAAGTATCTCAGCAGAGAGCTAACCCAGTAGAAATCCACAATTAAGACAATAATGGATTGTATCAAGACCCATCTGGTTGTATTAAGTCAGCTGAGCTATCAAATAATAGCTCTTGAAATTTTCAAATTTCGATCACCTGTTGTACTGTTATAAAAAATATACCTTATGAACCAAGGCACAATTTACTAAATTATTTTTCCAATGTATCAGTAGAAAATTCACTTAGAATGACATGTGAATAGTGTGAGCTACCCAACAACAATCTACATAATTGTAGATCGTTATTAGGTAGCTCACATTATTCAAGTCATTTTAATTGACAATTGTAATTTAACAACACTATTGTATGTGAGGTAAATTAACTGTGCAGTGTCACAAGTAAACTGTTATTCCCTTTTACCTTGCTTTCCACCAAGCTAACACAAAACGTTCAAGTACGTTCGACAACCGTTGCGAAAGTTTGAGCATGTACTATAAAAGTTCATAGATACTCTCATCTTTTTTTAATAAAAATAATAGTTCGTCTTGAGCGATACTTCGAAAACAAAAAGAAGCGCGATTTGTTGAACCGTAATGGAGGAAGAGGCGTGAGAATTTGACATTTGTGCCTCGCTAAAAAGATGCTGAAAAATTAGGAAGATATTTTCCTCTAACTTTTTGTTTTTCAAAATTTATCGGCCAGTTTAATGTTAGGTCAGATTATCCTGCTAATGTTAAAATGTAACCCAGTACAATCTGATTCATGTCCTGCTGCTTTGTTGGATACGCTTATTTAGGCAAAAGCAAGAAGAAGGTAACTCTGACTTATGACACCCTCTGCTTTGGGGCTCTTGGTTGAGTGAAGGTTAGAGATGGTTTCTTGATAAAAATACTCATTTGGCCAGATGTTAAATGCACACGGCTACTGTCTTGTAGAAGGCCTTCTAAACAAAGACTTAGGGGGTAAACAGATCCTATCTGTTAACCAGCCTCGCACCCCTTCCTTATCTATTAGGCTGGCGTAGATGTATTTATAATAAATTGTTTCCAGTTTAAGATGTTAAATTCTGGATCTACTTGACTCCATGCATAGGTTTTGCTTGTGTCTCTATTTTTATGACTTGGTTACTCATACAAATGAGAGTACAGCTCTAAAACTCAGTTTTATGGTTCTGAGGCCGGCTGGAAGTCAGGTTTCCCGAACTCTGTTGTAGAACTCAGAAAGTCTGATTTCATCAACAACTGCAAAATATGAGAGTATGATATTTGGTATTATACTCTGATATTTTGGTATAATGGTATCCCTGTTTGTAGTTTTGGTGTGCATTGTCGAGGCCACAATTAGACCCCTTTGTTACGGCTTAGGGTTTATTAATAGTAATGAGGCAATCTCTTGGGTTATTAAGCAGAGTATTAAGTATTATCTACGCTTTGAGTCAAGTTCCTTAACAAATTTAAAAGTGACTAAAGTGAAAAAACTATAAAACACAAAAAACTATCGTCATCACTAAGTTCCCGAAACCAATCATTCACAAATATTCGTGGTCTTCGAAGTAACTTTTTTAATGTTGAGTCTTACTTCTTTCAAATTTCACCAGACCTACTTGCTCTTTGTAAGACTAATTTGAGTTCGGCTGTCTCATCTTATGATCATAGTGCTGATGGTTATTTTTCTTTAATTCGTAAAACGGGCACATGGTTGGCCTGGGCATTTACATTCGTAATAATTCATCCAATTGTCGGGAAGCAAGGTTTGAATCCACCAACTTTTTTTTATGTACTTTTGTTTAGCACCACTTCACACTTCACTCTATCGCTTTTCTTTTTGTTCTATATAGCTCTCCTTTATCTCAAGACTGCACTCTTTTTGATGTTATTTCTAATCAAATTAAGCTCTCTTTCTCTTTATCCACAAGCCAATATTGTTGTTGTTGGTGAGTTTAATGTTCATCACTCTGAATAGCTTGGCTCAGGCACCAGTGACTCTACATGCGTTAAAGCCCACAACCTTTGCCTTTCTTAATCTGTAACTTAAATAGTCAACTTTCCAACTCGCTTTCCGGACAACCCGAATCACTTACCTTCTCTACTTGACTTATCTCTTATTTCTAATCCTAGTTAGTGGTCAGTTTCTCTAAATTCATCCTTAGGTGCTTCTGATTACGGTTTGATATTTCTAAAACTATTATCTCATTCTTCTTCATGTCAGAAACCCCCTATCATTGTACCTCTTAAAACTACCTTAAAGCTGACTAGGACTCTTTTCGTAAATTTCTTTATGATGGCCCTTCGGTAGAAATATTTCGTCTTCCTGCTTAAAAATGTGCTTCTTTCATAACTTTATGGCTGGCATGAAATCTTTTATTCCCTCTCGACGAATCAAGGTCAAACCTCATTCTTCTTTATGGTTTTCCTCACATTGTGCTACTGCAGTTTCCAATCGAAACCATTAATTCCATATCTGTCAGTATGATAGTTCTCGAGAAAACAGATGTCTGTTTAATACTACTAGAAAACTTTGTAAAAAGGTTTTGTTTAACGAAAAAACTCCCTATTCTCAGATTATGAAATCTTATATTTCATCTCAAAAATAAGGCTCTCATGACTCGGAGAAACTTTAATAGTATCAATAACATGTGAAAATCTGTTATTCCTCCTCTGTTGCACGGTTAAGATTTTGTTTCCTTACCTAAAGACAAAGCTGAGTTATTTACTAAGAACTTTCAAAGAAAGTGCTATGAACTTTCCTAGAATCCAACAAACAGGTTGATCCATTGCTTGACATTTGCATCACTCCAGCTTCTATATCTAAAGTATTTTTCTGCTAAGACACTTCTACAGCTTGTAGTCCGAACAACGTACCTGTTAGAGTCTTGCATATGTGTTCTCCAAAGCTGTCATCTATATTTTCAAAACTATTTAACAAGTGTTAATCAGAGTCTTGTTTTCCGGCATGCCGGAAAGCGGCATCTGTTATCCCTATTTTCCAAAATTCTGGAGAGCAACCTAACTTGTCTAACTACCGTCCCATTAGTCTTCTTCCAACCATAAGCAAGGTTTTTGAATCTTTGAACAAACACTTAATCTCTCATCTTGAACCTAATAACTTATTTTCTGACTATCAATATGGATTTCGATCTTCTCGTTCACACATTGTAAACATAGTTGGACATACTCTTGCAGCCAACCTCCAGCCATTATCACATTGTCGTAATGTTGCTTCTTTTTCTCTTTTCTACAAATACTATAATGGGCACTGCTCTAAAGAGCTAGCGTCTCTCGTTCCATCTACTAAAATTCATTTTCATTCAATTAAGTCTCATCTTTTTTCTGTGACTGTTTCAGAGTGCTCCAAAAACTCTTATTTGTCTAGTTTTTTCCCTCGATTATCAGTTCTTTGGATTTTGCTTCCTTCATCTTGCTTTCCTGATTCATAGAAATTGCAAATTTTTAAATTGTTTGTCAATCGTTATCTTGATCTATAAACCTCATTTTTTCTCTTCCAGTAACTTCCAACTCTAATAGTGGTTGCTTGCAGCCTTATTGGAAGCGTTAGGAAAAAAAAAAAAATTCAACTTAAAAATTACAGAGTCATTTTAGGTTTGCATTTCGAATTTCTTTAATTCACATGTTTTTGTTCATTTAGGAAAGTTTTTTAGATAAACGCTTTTAAAGTAACCAAGATTACTTTTAAATTTTTCAGATAAACAATTTAAAAGAATTAAAGAAGGCTTTTACCGTAATAATGATATGCAAAGTAAAAGTATATAGATCTACTTATTTAAGTAGATACTTTCATTTACAATTAAGAAAAAATCAGTTATTAAGAAAAAGAAACGAAATATAACTTTTTGACAATTAAAAAAAAAGCATAAGTTGTTACGAAAAAAGAACAAAATATTACTTTTGAACAAAATTTATTTACTAACAAAATAAATTCTTATTTATAAAAAATAATTTTTTAAATCATTCAACAAAAAAAACTTTAAAATTATTATTTACAACTACCATATATTTACAAAATAACAAAGCAAGATATAACAATGAAAAATTATTAATTTACAAAAAACATTTCACAACATCAATGAATAGAAAAAAACTACAAAAATACTAGCTATAGAAAAAGCGTAATGTTTTCCGTCTCTTCCTCGCCTCATATATCGCTTTCTAAAACTCGATTCGTTAGATATACAGAAAAAGCACTTTAAGATAAACTAAAAAAAACAAACGCCAATATGATATGAAACAAGAAGTAAAGACATCACATATAAATACTCCTCATCAATTTATCAGTTGCTGTTGCTACCATTTTTCATGCTGTTTTTATAAAACAATTAAACAAATACAAACTTTGTTATCATATCCTTAACTTTTTAAATTGAGGATTGTTTAAATATTAAAAAAAATATATAAAATCTAATCTAACAAAACATGAATTGTTAAAAAATGGAATACATATATTTAATTTATACTTAAAAGAACATCATCACTATTAATACTTAGTAACTATTTCCACCATGGTTTAACAATTATATACGAAAAAAGACAGTTTAATAGACTGAAACTGTAATAATTTTTTACCTGACATCTTTCTTTATTATAGTTTTTTAAAAAAAGAATAAAAAAAATATTTAGGGTTGCCCATTAATAAATTACATAAACAGATTATATGGTTAGGTCAATTTAACATAAAATGTAAAAACACATTTAAATCTCAAAACTGATTAAGCAGATATATGATCCATAATATGAATTATTTGACCCTGTGCTGATAAGACCCATTTTACCGGTATCATTGCATCAAAAAGATTATAATTAAACTACGGAAGTTTCCATAACAACGCACACAAACATACTCAACACGCACTTATAGTAAGTACAACATTTAACAAAATCTAAAAGAAAAGACACATATCGCAAAGACAATAAACTATTACTCAAATTAGAAAAAGCATGATAATTAACAGTACAAACAAACTTTGTAATGTGATCATAAGATATAGTTATTCTTACCTTTATTCCGAAGAATGAAAATTTTTTAAAAACTATTAGCAAATGATCAATATAGTAAATTTCAAATCATTAAAAGTTAATAAATTAAACCATATTTAAACAAAACCATATTTAAATTAAACCTAATTTAAATTAAGCCATATTTTAACTGTAGATAAAGTAAACTAATTATAGTTGGTAGAACACCAATTTCGAACTAAAAAATAAAATAAAACTAATAAAGAGTAGACATGTTTGTAATACATAGTCTTTACTGTTAAACATGAAAGATAACCCTACCATCTTGAGATACCATCTTGAGATAATATAGGTTAAGCTGTAAAAAAAATATAATAAAAAGTTAATTTTTAAATCTAAAAACAAAATACAACAATCCTTCTTATTAAATATATGTTGCTTATAATTGAAAAAATTAAAATTAATTTAATAAATTTTACTTTTAAAGATCATTTCCTCGTGTGCTTTTTAAATAAGAAAAATGAGATATAAGATAATACTTATGGGGTTAAGTATACTATTAGGAAAAAATTAATCTAAAATTACATTTTAATTTATTAATGATACTAAAACCAACATTACACTTTAATTCATTAATGAAACTAAACTTGATGTTGCAGATATTTATTTAAATATATTCTAGACTATTATCTGTAACATTCATAATCAGCATTTGTTTTAAACTGTATAAAAAAAGCTAAAAAGTATATTTAAAAAAAAGCTTAAATATCTGAACTTTAAGAGCTAAGGTAAGGATCTTAGCAATAAAAGTTAGTTACTGTAGGAATCATTAATGATTAAACTTAATTAAAAATGGAAATGATGATTTGAATAAAATTTAGGAGCACTTTTTTACGGCTTAGGGTCTATTAATAGTAATAAGAAAATTGCTTGGGCTATATAACAGTGAAACTAGGTTTGAATCCACAGACTCATTTATATGCTTTTGTTTTGCCCCACTTCAATATATCGCCTTTCCCTTTGTCCTATATCGCTCTCCTTCATCTTAAGACTGCACTCTTATTCCTGCTTAGACACGTCTACTCTCTTTCTCTTGCTGAGACTCTTCTACAGCTTATTGCCCGAACAACATACCTGTTATAGTCTTGCAGAAGTGTTCTCCCGAGCTGTTGTCTATACTTTCAAAACTATTCAACAAGTGCTTATCAGAGCCTTTTTTTCCAGCCTGCTGGAAAGCAGCATCTGTTATCCCTATTCTAATTCTGGAGAGCGATCTGATTCATCTAACTACCATCCCATTTGACCAATTTTTATCATAAGCAAGGTTTTTTAATCTCTAGTTAACAAGCACTTAATCTCTCATCTTGAATCTAATAACTTACTTTCTGATCATCAATTTGATCTTCTCGTTTTACAGCTAATTTGCTAACAGTAATAACCGATAGATTTAATCGTGCGTTAGACAAAGGTGGAAAGGTTAAGGCCATTGCTCTTGAAATTTCTTAAGCTTTTGATAAGGTTTGGCATGTTGGTCTTTTCCATAAGCTTTCTTCTTACTGTGTATCTGGTAACACCTTTAATATTATTGAATCCTTCCTTTCCAAACGTAGTATAAAAGTTGCCATCGATGACAGCACTCTACTTCTTATTCCGTAACTTCAAGAGTTCTTCAAGGTTCTATCCTTAGTTCTATACTCTTTTTAATTTACATTAACGATCTTCAAGATATTCTCAAATTTAAGGTGACATTGTTCGCTGATAATACTACTATTTATTCTTGTCATGATAAGAAGCCAACACTCTCTGATTGTTTGGAGAAGGCATTTGAGCTTGAAAAGGATCTCACTTCTGCTACAGCATGGGACTCACAGTGGCTGATGAACTTTAATTCAGATAAAATTCATTTTTTTCAGCCAATTGTTATTGCAATAATTTAGATTTTCCTATATTTATGAACGGTTATAAAGTCGATGAGTCATCTACCCTTTATCTTCAAGGATTAACTCTTAATTCAGACCATTCTTGAAAGCCATATATCAAATCAATTGCAAAATTAGAATCGGCTAAGGTTGCATCTCTCTATCGAGCTCAATACTTTCCTACTCCGAATTCTATTCTCTATCTCTATAAATCTCAAATCCGGCCTTGTATGGAACACTGTTGTCATATCTGGGGCGGATCTTCTAATGATGCTTTTTCCCTTTTAGACAAGGTGCAAAAACACATGGTAAACATAGTCGGACCTGCTCATGGAGCCAACCTCCAACCATTATCACATTTTCAAAATTTTGCTTCTCTTTCTCTTTTCTTTACATACTATCATGGGCACTGCTCAAAAGAGCTAGCGTCTCTTGCACCATCTAAAAAAAGTCATTCTCGTGTTACTCGTCATTCAATTAAGTCTCATCGTTTGTCTAAAATAAAAATAAATACACAAGGATGTGTGCAGACAAATCTAATGTTACATCTAACGTCAATTAAAGATTAACTACCGATTTATACATGTTGCAAAATTAGATGATACTATAGGCAAAAATATCACGTCTCATTAAGTTTAAATTTAACGTATCGATACGTATTTTGTTTCGTCTCGGTTACGTAAAAATAAAGAACACTTTGCACGTAACGTAACGAATCTTGTTTACGTTACAATACGTAATGTAACCTAAAATATTATAGGGGCATATATATATATATATATATATATGTATATATATATATATATATATATATATATATATATATATATATATATATATATATATATATATAAATATATATATATATATATATATATATATATATATATATATATATATATATATATATATATATATATATATATATATATATATATATATATATATATACTTTATGTAATTAAATGAATAAAAACAACTAAATAGCGGGACTTAAAGTTTCATGCCTGAAGGCAATCATCAGCCGTGAATACAAACAAAAAACGTCAAAAAACCGTTTAAAAAACTTAAATACCGTAGAACGGTATCAGACGTGATAAACAAATCTGAGTAAAAACAAAACAAGAAGCCGTTATAGTTTACTAGTCTCCTGTGTCAAATAAAGAGAGCAAGAATTTTTTTGAATGTCGACACAGAGATACAATTTCATTCTTTTTGTTAAGTAAATTTGTTCCACTATTTGATAAAATTACATATTTTTCACAGAGACAGAGGTGGCATATTTTTGTTGTAAGGCTATAGAGTGTGCAATGTTTAAATTAAACATTGCACACCCTATAGCCTTACAACAAAAATATTCTCCACGTTAAGATAGGTTTTATGTTTTGATCTTTCAAGCTCCATACTTCCTTTGAAAGTTCAGTGTCGTTTCTGTATTTAAATGAAGCAAAAGATTTTAGATGATTAGCGTATCTTAATTTAAATGATGTGTGACTAATACCAAAATAAATTACTTTTTTGTTACCTTCATTATTAATTGTAGCTTGGTAAACAATATTGTTGAACAAACACTGATTGTTTAATGGACAAATTGATTTATTCACACAGTTACATTGCTTGGTTTCTATTCGCTTGATGTTGTGCAATATTTTATGATTGTGTGAGTTGATTATTGATTTTAGGTTAGGCATGCAGCTGTAACTAATCTTGATAGAATTTCGATTAAATATTTTATGAAGCTTGTGGCCTGGTGGAAAATGAAAATCTAAAAGAGCCAGAAAACGGTTTCCTATTTTTGTTTAAACATTTACACTGTACGGAGGGTTGTACCAAATTATATTTCGTTTGCGATGTTTTTTTTGTGCTTGGATTTGTTGTGGTTAGCAGATAAGCTTTGGGTTATATAGTTTTTTTTATTCATTTAATTACATAAAGTATAAATTGCTCTATTATTTGATAATATTGAGCACTGTCATACGAACTTGAGTTTTTTTATTTTACACCGCAATACTAACCTCACTTATATATATATATATATATATATATATATATATATATATATATATATATATATATATATATATATATATATATATATATATATATATGTATATATATATATATATATATATATATATATATATATATATACATATACATATATATATATATATATATATATATATATATATATATATACATATACATATATATATATATATATATATATATGTATATATATTTATATATATATATATATATATATATATATATATGTATATATATATATATACAGTGCATATATATATATATACATACATATATATATATACATATATATATATATATATATATATATATATATATATAAATATATATATAAATATATATATATATATAAAGATATAGATATATATATATAAAAATAAATATATATATATATATATATATATAGATATAAATATATATAATATATATATATATATATATATATATATATATATATATATATATATATATATATACGGTGCTGGGCAATGAATTAGAAATTTTTAATTTTTGAATAAAATTACGTTTTGAATAGAAAGTTTATTGCAAAATAACAGCAATACTTGCAAAAAAGTATGTAGGGTATATAACTAGATGTACATATATGATAATTAGTTAGTATATGACAAGTGTTTATTATCAAACAGTCTTTAATATTAAGTTGATCCCCCTTTGTTTTTGATGACCTGAGCAACGCGTCTAATCATACCCCGAATAAATTTGGCAGCAAGTCGTTTGAGACGTTCTTCATGGTGCCATACTCTTATCAAATGTTTTATCAGATCACGTTTGTTAGTGGAGGACATATTAAAAACTTCACGCTTTAGTCCGTTCCACAATCTCTCTACTGGATTGAGGTCGGAACTGTTCCCCGACCAGTCCAAAACAACTATACCTAGAGCATGAAGAAACGCCATCACTGATTTTGCAGTGTAACATGGAGCGCCATCCTGCATAAATATTTCTCTCGTTTGTCCAAACCATTCTCTCATTTGTGGAAAAAGTCGATCTTGGATGATGTTTCTGTATTGGTCTTGTCTCATAGTACCTTCGACAATATGAAGCCGTCCCGTACCGAGCACGGATATGCAACTCCACACCATAACTTGGTCAGATAAATTCACTTTTGAAACTGGCCGGTAAATCACAATCAGTACAACGTTTGAGAACAAAGAGCACTCTTTCCAGCATGGTTTTGATCGACGACTCGTCCGAAATCCAGACCTTTAGAAACAAAACAAAAAATTTATTTAACCATTTTGCTATTCAGCTTTTATTCAACCCTAACTAATAAATATTCATACTTAATACATGTACATGTAAATTAATTAGCAAAAAGTACAGTAAGAGTAAAAAAATACATCAGGAAATGTACAAACTTAATACTTACCATAGACCAATCTTCAGCTGTCCAATCACGATACTTCACAGCCCATTCAATGCGTTTCTTCATCATGGCCAAGTATCCTTGTTCCACAAGCCTCCTCCTTGTTATTCTACTACTGACGTTGATCATAGAGTTGCCATTGCCTAGTCAGCTCGGCAGAGGATGATTTGCGACTCAACTTACATAAAGATATGAGTTGACTATCATCACGAGTCGTTGTTTTCCTCATTCGTTTGCAGTTTTTCCTATTCGAACTTAGAATATCATCATCAAATTAAAGTCTTTGTTTAATTCTACTGACAGGAGCTGGTGAAATGCCTAGTTTTGTTGCAATATCTTTACTTTTGATTGAAGAACACTGGAGGTAAGCTTTAATTTCACGTTTTTTACCAGGGCTGAGATCGGAAACTTATCCCATTGTTTCAATTAAATTACAATTATTAAATTAAAACTAATCTAATTACAATAATCTAAATAAACAATAAAACTGTATCATACAATTACACAAATAAAGATTTAGTGCCACTAACAGCATGCCGTTCACTCATAAAACACATTTTGTACAATACTTATAATTAAAAAATTCTTTATAGTGCTTTTGGAGAAACTTATTTTTGCGCCTGCATTTAGAAATCATTTCCAATTTTTTGTTTAATAAACATACTTGTTTTGCATGTGCAATAAATTCAAAATTTTCTTGTAGGCATAGTATATATATATATATATATATTTTATATATAAATTATTTTACATGTAATTATAAATAGATATATGTTCTATAACCATATTATATTTGATTATAGTGGTAGAGTTAAAGATACTTTGGAGATTTATATGTCAATTATTATTCTGTCAAAGCTAAGACATTTTATATAACAAAAATCTTTAAAAACTATTTACTATACTTTATTTCACTCTCACCTCAAATTATGCCTTCTATCATAGAGTCAAAACATAAGTATCGTGAATCATCTATTTATCATGCTGAAATAAACAGTCAAGATTATTGAATTTCTTCTAAAAAATTCCCATACATCTTTTAACGCATTTGAAAATTGTTTATTTATTCACTACTGCCTAAACAAAAAGCTACCTCCAATATTTAATAAGTCGTTCACTCTAAGCAGTGCAATTACCTGTCAACTGACAAGAAATTCTTGCAGAGGTGCACTGAGTGTGCAAACATATAAGAAAAAATCCTGCGGTAAACATTTCTTTAGATACTCTGCATTAATGGACTGGAATCAAATTCAAAATAAATTAAAAATAATCCCTTTTTACAACATTGAAAAGTATGTCTTCAAAACAAAATTAAAATACTATTTGTTATATCAAGATAAATAGAAACAACAATTGTATCACTGGTGATAAAATATATATCATCAGGGTTCCCACTATTAAAACTGAGGGTAAAAGTAAGGATTTTCAGGAGATTTAAGGAGACATTTTCCTAATTTTTAAGGAGATTTGTTCGCGAACGACAATTTTTTGAAAGATAAAGTAAAGAGAATTAAGGAGAAAATGATTATAATAGAAACAGAATCTTATTTTCTTAATAAATTTTTTATATAAACAGAAAAATTACTATAAATTAATACATATATATGTTTATATAAAAAATTATATTTAAAAGTTCCGTTTCTGTTTATATAAAAATTTATGTTTATATAAAAAATATATATGATATATATGAATATAAATATATATGTAATAGAAATATATGTTTGCAAACTATCAAAAAACTATATTCTTTCAGGGTGGCCACACTTTTTTTGTTTAAAAAAATTAGGATAATTTAGGAGATTTTACAGGGTTTCAAGGAAATTTTTAAGGTTTTTAAGAAGTCAATAAGTACTTTTTTTGCTCCTGTAATTTTTTCTAGTAAATCCTGCTTTTCAGTGGCATCCCTCTTTAGCGCATTAGATTTTAGAATTGTTGACTTACTTTCAATCAATGATTTCTGCTTTTTCGCTTGCAATCCATACTCATCTCCATCATTATTAGGCTGAGGTACGGTACCTTTAAGTATGTGACTTTTTTCATTATAACTAGTAATTTCTTTATTTACTTTTTTCAGCGTGGTATCACGGTCAGTTTTTAAGGCCTTCAAGGACTCTTTCTGACTGCTAAAGTATAGATTTGTGCATCCTTGACATGTCCTATAAGTTTAGTTGTCATAGTTAACTGTGATGATTTTGTATTTTCACAGCACATGTGATCATGTGCGATTCTCTGTGCAAAAAGAGTATCAGTTATCAAATTATTACAACCAACTTCTGGAAGTTGTTTGTTTATACTAAATCCAAGCTCTATTTGTGCTTGGCCATGGGACAATATTAGCAATAGTTAGTAAATTTTCATTAATTCCATGAATCTTGACTCTTATGTATTTTGAACCAAAAAAGAATCCAATCTATCAGTTTCTTTTTTGAACCCAAGAAATTTCTCCTAGTTTACTTTCACAACAGTAGTTAAAAATTGTGAATACTGCAATTTGGCTTGATCAGCAGCTGATGGTGGTACCTTTTTATAAGCAACTAATTTCAGCAACAACTTGTCAAAATAAAGTTTAGTCATCTCATGAGGTTTTAAATTACATATTTGTGCATCAGTAACTTTTTTTTTAAGACTTCAGTTGCTGCAACTCATATTTTGTTCTGAACCCAAGAATAATATTTGTGACCAACACTTGATTTTTGACATCACTGATATGAACTTTTAATAATTTAAAAGTTGTGGATGCTTCAGACAAAACTTCTTTTCTGATAAACTTTGATAAAAATAGCCTTAGTAAATTCTCAAACGTTTCCACAAGAAAAAATGTTATATGATTGTCGGTTTAGAAAACTAACAAGAAAGAATTTAACAATTTTGCAGTCTCCTTAAAAACCTGCAACTTGATAGGGACTAATTCATTTTTATAGCATAAAGAAAGGTATTCATAACTGGTATTTTATCCAGGCTTACATCGACCAGGTTGCTTGCTTTTTGATAAATTTTTGCAAAAGTCAACAATCACAATAATCTTGGACCATCTCTCATTTCCATCGCTCATTTCCATTGCTCATTTCCGTCGCTCTTTTTGCTACTTTCTCATTTTCAATCCAACGATGGCTACAGAACTGGAGAGCAACAGATATAACCCTTACACATACAGCAGTCATATTTTGCAAAAAATGTTGATAAACAATGCAGAATAATTTATTTTATATATTTAGCATTTAGCTGGTGGTTTTCTCAATTTTATGATAGGTGATGATTGATGGGTGATGATTGATTGGTGATGATTGAAAAACTTAAAAAAGCAAGTTTATTACAAAACTATATTTTTAGAAAAAACTTTTAGCAAAAAGGAAAGTTAAAAGAGAGATATCCAAAAAAAAAAATCATCAAACATACCTAACATAATAACATAATGCTTAACCAAATAATTTTTTTTTATAACTAGGGGAAAGGGGCCTATGATGGCATACTTAACTTTGAAGCTTCATTATTCAGTATCCTGAAGACCAATAATAAAAGTTTTGATATGGATACATTCCTTGTTACGTCTAGAACAATAATTACCCTGGAGTTTTCATCAGTTTTATTTTTTTATAAGTTATTCTTATTTTAAAAAAAAGCACAAGTATGCCATCATAGGCAATCACTGCTCCTAAGATGGCATAGGGGAGGATGGGGCTAGTTAGGATTGAGGGTAACTTAATGGTTTCATTTAACCTTAAATTCTTCCCTCAGAAAAGCCAGAAATTACTCGAAATCATCCTAATTTACCATTTCATGATACACACCAGCGTTGTAAAATTTTGCGCATACGCATAGGATATATTGCGTTTTACGTATTTTTTGAACCAAAAAAAATTTTTGGAGCATCGCTTTCTTTTAACTTTACTTAAAAATAAGTTTTTCTTATAAAAAAAAAGGTTTTCCCAACTCGTCAATATTTCAACACCCCCAACTCGTCAGTATGCCATCATGGGTAAAATTCATAATTTTTATTAAAACAAGCTGTGTCTGCTTTGTTCAAAAGATAAAATTAAAGTAACTATTCCACTAAATGCACAAAACTTAAATATAAAATGCATGAAAATGTCATTTCTGCACAGTTAATAGTAAATCACAATCTTAAATATATGAAGGAAATAAAACTACAACAGCACATCCCAAAATCGTGCACAAGGGACGTTTTTTCACTAAAACTAATGTAAAGCCAGTATAGTCATGTAGGTCAAATCATTTTTTTACCAAAACCAATTTTAATGGAAATATGACCGGCATGCCATCATAGGCGCTATGTCATCATAGGCGGCTTTCCCCTATTGTCTTTTAACCGCTCTTAAAATTTGGCTTTATATTTGACTGACACTTTCTATTCTGAAAATACAAAACTGCATTTAGGTCAACTTAATTAAAATAAAATTTTAATAAAAATAGTTTTGATATTTTGAACACAGAAATAAAAAAAAAAAGCTTGAATTTTTTTTCGAATATTATTTTTAAATTATTAAAATATTACAAAAATGTTTAATATACATTTGAGTAACTTATTTTCTCTTAGTATTCAACAAAACTAACTCTAAACCATTTCATTAACTTTTTTGTTGATTAGCTGATAATAGTTTATGCATTATATTCAGGACAAATTCGGAGAAATTAAGTCTTTTTAGTAGGTTTTTCAAATATTTGGATATTTTAGGATTTTTTAGGAGACGTGGTCACAGGGTGGCTCCCTTACAAAACTAAAACTTTTTTGTTAATAAGTATAATTCTTTAATTTAAAAAATTTTCTAGATGATTAAAAAATAAAAATAAGGATAAATTAATAGAGCAGTCAAATTTTATCTTCTTTTAAGGTTATTTAAGGAATTTCAAGGAGGATTTATTTTAAAGGATACTTAAGGTTTTTAAGGAGGAGTGGGAACCCAGTATAAATACGAATTTTGACTAATTGCAACCCTCTGTGTGTATATTATTTATTTTATTTGTTTTTTTTTTTATTTTGTTCATGGTCGCTCTACTCGATTTAGCCGGGCTTTATGAGAGTGAACCGCGAATCTAGACTGTACTTATATTTTTTGTAATTTATAACATGCTTATGTAAAACAGCTATATTTATGGTAAATATATTGCTTTTTGTTGTTGTCGCGCGGATATTCAAGTTAAAGCGTTGCGGTTGGCTCTAAAAATAAGATACAGAGTTATGATATTTTAAAATGAATTTTTTAATTGTGTCATTGTTGCGCATTCGATTCGGAATTATATGAACTGGTTTCAACTTCAACTATTTTACAGTTGTAAAACAGCTGTAATCCCCCAAATTTGCTTATTACCTTGATAATAAATTATTTTTGAAATTTTTATTTTATTATACAGAAATTTTAATAGGATTTTCAATTTTAAATATAAAATTGTGGTTTTCGTTTAAGTTGTTTTTAAAACCATACTTTTGCAAACCCCCTATGTGCTTATGAAGAAGCTGAGGTCGGCGTGCGGTAGTTTTAAATCCCTAGCCTGCTTTTTTTAAATTTAAAATTTTTTTTAACTGCCAAACAATTCTATAGTTCTATAGATATTATCTATACATAATGGATATCCTTTTACCTAACGCAAACTCAACTTGTTAAAAACTTAAAAAAGTAAAACTGTAAAACTCAAAAAAAAATTTAACATTCACATAATTCTAAATATACCTTTTTTAATTATTACTATGTATTTCACCATAAGGAAAAGTTTACAAAATTGTTTATCATAAAAGGAAAATATCGCCAAGCCTCTTAAACTTAAGTTAGATTTTACATTTTACTTAAGCTAGATATAGCAATATTTTCGTAAAAAAGTGCTAAGAGAAAAAAAAGTGCGAAGAGAAACTCTTTTTCATGATTAACTTGGGTTGGATGCATAAGGTCAATGCAAACACGCACGAATTAGCATTAACTGTTAGTCAGTTTTTTTCTTCTTTATCATATTTCTATTATGGCTCAAAATGTTCTTACCAGTTTATGAACCCTGCGTGTGTACAAATAAATTTATAATATATTTTATATACACACAAGTATATTTTATAGTTGTTTATACGTTTTTTACCACTAATAAAACTTTAAATGTAGAAAGCTATAGTGATACATTAACTGCACTTTGTTAATACCAAAATCTTTCTAGTCAAAATAGTTCACATTTATTTCCCTTAATAGCAATTAATAAAATAGAAATTTAATTATTTAACATTTAAAGCCATTATATATATTTAAAAATGACTTGAGTGTTATTGATAACACTTAAATAAGCAAGTATTTAAACAACCTTTATTTCAAATTATATACATATATATGTTGTAGCTTTTAACAGCAAAACAAAATATTCATATATATACAGCTTGCGCAGAAATTTTGCGAACATCTAACTTAATTTTTTTACTTTTCAAAGATCAAAGATTAAGGTAACCAGTACACAAATATTATTTTTTTAACGTTTATCTAATAGTTACTCATCTGGCGTTTGTTCTTTAGTACCATTTCAATACGTAATTGCATGCTTTTAGAGAGATTCTGAAAATATTGCAGAAACATGTCCTGAATCTAAACTCTTCTTATTTTTGTCATTAATTTTGAAACCGAGCACGCTCGAATAATCTGAATTATTGCGCGAGATAAGTGCTGTTACTAGACTAACGTAACACATTAGTTTCTTTGCATAAGAACCATTCTTTCCTTTTTTTTCATTCCTTTTACAAGCATATTGATGGCTTTGATGTAAAACAACGTGCAGAATCTTGAAAATAAAAAGCTGAGTAATAAATTTCAAAAAATGCCACGAAGCTTTTAATTAAACATCTTTTATAGCGTTCAGAATTCATTGTTTCATTTTTAGCACGAACGTTTGATTGGAGCGACGCACTCGAATTTGGTGACTACCAAGAGGAATTTAAAAGGAGTAAGAGGCGACGCACTCGCATTGGCCTCTGCTTGTGTGCCTGTATTTAGTCTCAAACAAAAAAAAGAATAATTATAAAGAAGTGTTGTATATTGCTAGAAAGCTTACTTTTTTCCTTTTTAAAATTAGTAATTTATATTTTTTTTTAGTTTAATCATAAAGAAAAGTAGTGATATCACGAAGTTTACTCGGTAAAGCACAAAAATAGATTTTTTTTAGTCAAAAAATAATAAGTATGTAATGTAATTAATTGTAATATTTGTATGACAATTAATTACATTTACTTACTTAAAAAAATTTTATTATAGTAATTGTAAGTAATATATTTATTTTAATATTTACTTCTAAGTAATGATAGTTGATTTTCTTACTCAAAAACAAAATATTAATAACTAAAAGTATGGTATAAGACAAGTGCAGATCAATAGGGAGATAGGGGGGTGGGGGAGGGTTGATGGGTAAGATTGCCTCCTTCCCTCCTTAGATATTTCAATAAGAATTGGTTTTTTGTAAATTTATGTATTTAACAGCAGTTGTTTGAAAACGGTTGTAAGTTAAGGAGGCTACTTCAAAGTGAATAAAAATTTAATTATGTTTGTGTAATGCAAAAAAAAAAAAAAAAAAAAAAAAAATCGGGCTGATTGGAAATCATTATATAACGTAATTTCATAGTTACATAGATTAAAAAAGTGTAAGACTAATGTTCTAAAAAAATTAGAAAAAAACCTTCGTAAATTTAAACCTGAAAAACTTTACAAGATACTCTGGATCAACCAAATCAAACCCCTCCTCCCTTCTTGTTTTTTTCTAGAGATTTTAGATTCACTAAATTTGATCCTCATCCACCTTCCTAGATGGTTTGTATCTACCACTGGTATAAGGGGAAAAGGGGCTCTTATTTTGGCATTTTTTCAAATATTTAGCGTAAAGAATTTTTACGTCAACTTTTAAATACGATGTAAAAATAAAGTTACAGTGATAATTTAAAAACTCACAAAAAAGTTTGGAAACCCTTAAAAACACTAGTTATTGAATCAAGGTTTAATTTATATAAAAACATTAAAGAAGTGATGGATATTAACAGCATTTTTTTCTTCTTCTACTTTTTTCACATTTGTAAAATGAATCATACGACATGACTGAACCTGCATTTTTTTCTGTAGCTATTGGTGAATATATAATGTTATTTTATTTCTATCCTCAGTAAGGTGAGTTAAAGTCTCAGTCACTTAGACATCTCCAAATACGCACTTTGAAGTGTTCTCTCAATCCATGGTGGAAGATGGCTCTCGGAGAATGTGGAAGAACAAAAGGATTAATGTGAGCCCGATTAGAGTTTAAGATCTGTGGTAGATTCAATGTCGCGGAATGTAGCAACTGAAAGAAAAAAATTAAGCATTTCAAATCTCATCGAGCAATTTATCATCTTTTTTAAAAATACCTTTTGCAGCGCACAAATCTTTGAGTTTAAGCTTTCTGAAAATTGTAGTCTTTCCGACATCGTATATGGGTAAGGTCGTATAACAACTTGTAAATGCGTGTGCGAAAGTATATAAGTAATTAAATGTTTTGCTTTCAACTATCTCATCAATGTCAAAAAATTGACACAACCAATTCTGTTTCCTAGTCATACTTGTTAAATATATCTTAAGTACAGAGTCTACTGGTTTCTACTTTTGTAATAAGAGACAAATAATATCGGTGTCATTATTAAAAACTATGAAAGGTCCTGTTTTTGAATAGTTAAGTGCAACTTTAATACTAGTTGTATCTTTATCAGATTGCCAAAAATAAACTTTTTTGATAAATGATTTTTTATTGGTGTTGTTAAAAAAAAAGGTTTACTTTTGTAAGATAAAGACTCTTCATTATTATGTTTATGTGTATTTAAACTGTATATTGTGTTAAAGATCCGCGCTTCATCCGCGGATTGTCTTTCGTAGAATTTTCGTATCAAACACTCCTACACCAAATTTATGAAAATTTAGAAATTAAATGTACTTATCCAAGATGTTGTGAAAAATTTAACCCTTACTTGTAACTTTTACAGACTTTGTTGGGTACTTTTTCAGCTTTTGTTTTTGAGCGTTGCGCATTAGAACATCTTCAGAAAGAGAAATAGGGCTCGAAGACAGTTTATAGCAAACGTAGTTTTCAGTTTCGCTGTTTGATATTTTTTTAACGATAACTGATAAACGCAAAAATAATGTTTAAGTATCAAATAAAATATATTCATTGTTCGCTTTAATATTCTTTAATATTGAGTCCTTGAGTTTTTTTAATTAAGCTATGTGAGCCGAACAACACTTTGATCATATAAAAATCCTCAGAATCACACATGGTCTTACCTGCACAAAAATCTTTGTGTTTGGTACTTATGTTTTTTGGTGAGGTTATGGAGTTCATTTCTTCCATCTTTTCAGAACACCTTAGTAAAAATATTTTTTTATTGGAAGAAATATAATTCGTATTAGTTGTATTTTGTTTACGTAGTTATGCTGTAAATATCTATGGTATTTTTAGTCTATATATTTTTTCATCATTACTTCATTATATCATTAGATGCTTTACTAATTTGATAAATTCAAAGTGTATGAAACAAAATATTTACTTTTATTTTTACCTATAAATTGCACTTGTGCAAACATATAACACATTTTAAGTAGTTTCTTGGCCAACGACTTCTCCTTTGACCTTAAAAGATTTCATTAATATCTGTTCAATTGGCAAATCTGTCCATATTCCAGACATTTGAAATGCGCCTTACTGTATGCAGTTTTTATCAAGAAACTGTTTATATACTTCTCGGTGATTATATACTAACTTATTTACCGGTTGTAAATATAGACGAAATAGTTTTGTATAATTTTTGTGCACTTAAAAGCATCAAGTAGATTTAGCTTACATTTTGTTGTAGCATATTCTTGCTTCCAGTTACTTATTCATTCAGTTCAAATAAACTGTAGTACAACTAATATGTAGTAAAAATAGATGAGCCGTAATTTTGCTGGTGGTAATTCGGCCAGTTGCTCATAAAAAATATATTTTCAAGCTCAGAATTTTTTTTTTTCTATGCGTGTTAGATTAGTAAACTAATTTAATTTTAGCTTTTTCTTCATTGCTCAATTCAATCCGAATTTCCTTCACCGGTATAGGTAGAATAGACGTTCTTGCAAACATATGGCCGTAAAGACTTAGAGATTAATTACAGAAGCGTTAACAGTTTCAATAGCAGTTTTTAATCCACTTCTTTCCATAAATGCATCAAAAGCTCCAAAAAAACTCTTTAGCTGATGAAACTCACCATATCTAATTACTATGTTTACTTTAAAGTTCCAATTTCATTAGCTTTAACACAAAGCTATTAATCAAATGTCACAAAGTGCATTCCAAGTTGTAGCTCTTTTAACTGTATTACAATAGAGTTAACAAAAAATTTAAGACATTAAAACTAGTTGGCTATAAGATGACTACTGGTTTAAATGGATACTTTCAGTATAGATTTTTCAAAGTTTATGTTGGGCTAAATATATCTCCTATCTCTAAGTAATTTAAACTTTTTATTGCGTAACCAATAAAATTCTATATGTGGTTGATATAGACCCAAGTCAGTAATATGTATTTTTACCATCAATCGTTGCTAAATCATAGGCCACAATTATTGAAAAAAAAAATGATTGAAAACGATGCTTATGAAATTTTTATTAGGATTTATAGAAATTAACTCTTTGATAAATACCTTCAACAATACGGGTATACAGGTGTTTTCATTTATATTTGCTTTAATTTATTTTTTATTATATTTACCTAAATTTGTTTTTTATTATATTTACCTTAATTTATTTTTTGTTATATTTACATTAATTTATTCTTTATTATATTTACGTTAATTTATTTTTTATTATATTTACCTTAATTTATTTTTTATTATATTTACCTTAATTTGTTTTTTATTATATTTACCTTAATTTATTTTTTATTATATTTACATTTATTTATTCTTTATTATATTTACGTTAATTTCTTTTTTATTATATTTACCTTAATTTATTTTTTATTATGTTTACATTTATTTATTCTTTATTATATTTACGTTAATTTCTTTTTTATTATATTTACCTTAATTTATTTTTATTATATTTACCTTAATTTGTTTTTTATTATACTTACCTTAATTTATTTTTTATTATATTTACCTTAATTTATTTTTTATTATATTTACATTTATTTATTCTTTATTATATTTACGTTAATTTATTTTTTATTATATTTACCTTAATTTATTTTTATTATATTTACGTTAATTTGTTTTTTATTATATTTACCTTAATTTATTTTTTATTATATTTACCTTAATTTGTTTTTTATTATATTTACCTTAATTTATTTTTTATTATATTTACATTTATTTATTCTTTATTATATTTACGTTAATTTCTTTTTTATTATATTTACCTTAATTTATTTTTTATTATGTTTACATTTATTTATTCTTTATTATATTTACGTTAATTTCTTTTTTATTATATTTACCTTAATTTATTTTTATTATATTTACCTTAATTTGTTTTTTATTATACTTACCTTAATTTATTTTTTATTATATTTACCTTAATTTATTTTTTATTATATTTACATTTATTTATTCTTTATTATATTTACGTTAATTTATTTTTTATTATATTTACCTTAATTTATTTTTATTATATTTACGTTAATTTGTTTTTTATTATATTTACCTTAATTTATTTTTTATTATATTTACCTTGTCTTCAGAACAATTGCATGGAATCTCCATACTTTTTTTTAATTTTTTTTTGAGACATCTTAAGAGAACATATTTGTTTTTGAAATGCTTACATCATTTTTTTCAAATTGTGTAAAGATCAATATCTTCCTTGAGTTTCATGCATGCTTTAAATACGGTAAGCGTTTCTGTTAAAGTAGGTCTTCCAGAACTTGTATTAACAGCTCTTTAAAATTTTGCATAGGAATGTGAGTGAATTGTGCTTCAGCAATCACAAAATTGTTTAAATATAAAAACCAAGCTCTAATTCTTTTTGATAAAAAGTCGTTTTGTTCTTAGAATAATTCTAATGTTGCATGATGAATTTTTGTCAACATTGTTCAAACTTTTATGAATTAGTTCTTCTCAGGATGACGACTGTCAGGTGTGCACATATTTCTGCAATAAAAATTTCTTTTCTTCAATATTAAAGCCAACCTGTTCTGATCGAGTTAAATCTTTTTTTTCTCTATTAGTTTCCATTGATGGTTGCGATCTTTTGTATTGAATTTGTGCGGTTTCATAGATCAGTTTGACAGGATGATTGAATATAAAACTTGTCTTCTGTCTTTTGTTTTCTATACAGTTCACAAACCAATACATTCAAATTCAATTTTGAAGCACCCTCAATTAATCTTTGAGTAGCCTCTTAATTGAAGTTATTTTTTAAAAGTCCTTTCGACTTGACTTAACAAATCTCCTTCTTAGTTATTTTTACAATACTTGACACATACACAGGATTAATTTTTTTACTTTTCAGTTTTTTTAGGAATTAGATTCAAAAAGTTTCAAAAATCAAACTTTTGGCAACTAAAATGTTGGGAACAATAAGATTGGTAGTTTACTAAATAAAATTTTTGAATAAAAATATCCTACACCAAAGTAAACCGTTTTAACTTGAATACATTAAAAATATTGCATTCTAATAATTTTGAAATTTAAAATTATAAAGAATCGCAACTTATTATTACTCCAGCCTGTTTTTTACCATCCTTTATAATTCTGAAAACACAAAAGAAAATAATTTACAATCTTGTATCGTTTTAATATACGCAATCTTTCAAAATTTTTAATATTATTTTTTTTTTCTCTGTTAATGTGCATCCTTCCTATCTTTTATTTGTCATTTCAGTATATCTTAAACTTTAGATCGTAACAGAATATATAAAAAAGGCTTTAAATGTGGCCAAACTGGTCATCTTAAGCAATCTTTTATAAGAAACTTGTATAAACTTATAACAGTTAAACAATAAATAAATTAATAAAAGTTATTAACAACAGAAATCAATTAGTAAGCATTTTATTTTTTTTTACAATATAATACAGTTTGCTTTTTGTATTCATCTGATAAAAACCAAAAAAAAGGCGCAAAATAAAGTGATTATTACTAAAATGTCAGAGTTGCTAATAAAAATAAATCATTTAAATTTCACACCCAAAAAAACGAAGTTTTTAATAAAAATTAATAAGATCATTTTTTAAACAATTTTATAGCAATATTTGCTTTACCAAGTTTTTCTTTATAAATTATAAAAAAAGAAATCAAAATTGATAAGATATTAAAATAAATAAAAATTTAATGAAGGTTAACTTTAGGTTAAAGAAGTAAGTTTTTTGCATTTAAAAACAACATCAAATGGAGGCAAATGAAACTTCTTGCAAACAAGAAGTTTCATTTGCCTCTACTTGATGCTGTTTTTAAAATAGACAATTAAATTCTATATGATTAAAAGCATTAAATTCACATTGCAGTAACTTAAAAATAGCAATAAACAATAATTAATTTTACTACCGTTAGTAATAAAATTTGTTTCTAATACAACTAATAGTATTAAAATTGTACAAGCAAATAATTCAACAAATACAAGTGTATTGTAGAGACGGCCTTCCAGCCACATGATTGCTAATAGGGACTACTATTTAAACTCTCTCTGCTTAGTTTTTAAATAAAAAAAATACATTTACACAAAAAACTTGTAAAATAGAAATAGCAACTATGCCAATTATTTTCCTTTAAAATAAACTGCCATTTCTGAGTCTCCCGTGGGTATATTCGTCTTCTGCTAACTGCCTTGTTTCAGCTTTGTCTAAATTCCAAACCTTTCCAAATGTTGACCGGAGAGTGAATATTTTTGAAGCGGATTCATAGAATAGCTATTATATCTAAAGCTATCATAAACCGGAACTAGAGGAGGTTTTAATCATGCGCAGAAACCTACTATTGATATTTTCAAACTTTACAGGGAAGAAATACCTAAAACCGCACAAATCAAATGTTGCGGGAATCTAAATGCTAGTGACTTAAAGTCTTACTTTTTTGCATTACTTTTGTACAAGATACTGTCAAAGTTATTGTAAAATGTAAGTAAATTTACTTACCTACTTTAGGTAAACTACTTTTAATTTACTTTACAAGTTATATAATGTGAGCTTATGTAATCTTAATTTTATTTTATATTATTTCTGAATTAAGTTTATACTTAGTACGTCAAAATAAAGTGTAAAAAGTTTTTTTAAATGTCTTAAAAACTCAAAAAAAAATTTTCTTTATATAAATATTTTTAAAATGGAAATAAAAAATTTAGAAAAACTATGTAATTAAAATTAATATTTGTTTATAAGTTAACCAATACATTTTTTTAATTACTTTTTAAAATAGGCAAATATGTATTTATTTGTGTTCAGGAAATTCTAAACAGACCTTAATGGTCTGATAACAGACCACCGCAAATAGAGTAGAATTTATTGAGACAGTCACCTTTGCCACCCTTATCGTTATTACATTAGTTACCATTATAATAAGCACAGTTCATAATCTTGTATATATATTTAAACTGTTTTATATTGATAGATAAAATTGATTATTGTACAAGTATATAAAATATTTTAATATAAATTTAAAAATTTGCAAAATCTAAAAATAGAAACACCATTATCGTGTTTATGTATAAAAATCAGACAAAAACATGCCACCACTAAACTTATCCCAATCCAAGTTTGAAATAGAAATTAAAGTTCAGGTGAGCAGCTTTTTCTTCTCTTTTTTCCAAAAAGTTATAATAAACAAAATTGTTGTTAAAAAGTTTTAATAAATTTTCCTTTAAATTTATTTTTGTTTAATAGTGTATTTAGTTTGTAAATCTTATTTTATAATTTTCAGAAACTTACAAAATCTACAGACAAGTTATGAAACATGTTAACTGAAAAAATGTGCCTAATAAATAAAAAATTCTCATCTGGTATAGATGCACAAAAAAAAATCTTTCAAAGCCATCCGGATGATGAAGAACCAACTGGAGATGATGATGAAATCACCATTTAATTTTAAAATATTGTATATTAGTTATAAAACCTATTGAAAGCTAAATAACCTTAAAATGTAAAGCATGTATAAAAAAATCAACATAAAAAATTAAATAAAATTTGTTAGTGATTTTTTAAATACATCATTTTATCCGAATCGCAGAGAAATCATCAAATGTGTATTAATGTAAAGCATATATCTGAGTAAATAATAGTAGTAGTTGCAGTAGTAATAATAGTTGAACTAGTAGTAGTAGTAGTAGGTGTTGTTGTTGTTGTAGTAGCAGTAGTAATAGGAGTAGTAGCAGTAGTAGTAGTAGTATTAGTAGTAGTAGTTGTAATAGTAGTAATAGTAGTAATAGTAGTAGTAATAGTGTAATAGTAGTAGTGTAGTTGTAGTAGTAGTAGTTCTAATAGTAATAGTAGTAATAGTAGTAGTAGTAATAGTAGTAATAGTAGTAGTAGTAGTAGTATTAGTAGTAGTAGTAGTAGTAGTAGTAGTAGTAGTAGTAGTAGTAGTAGTAGTTATAGTGGTAGTAGTAATAGTAGTAATAGTAGTAGTAGTAATAGTAGTAGTAGTAATAGTAGTAGTAGTTGTAATAGTAGTAATGTAGTAATTGTAGTAGTAATAGTAGTAGTGGTAGTTGTAGTAATAGTAGTAGTAGTTGTAATAGTAGTAATGTAGTAATAGTAGCAGTAATAGTAATCGTGGTAGTTGTAGTAGTAGTAAAAGTAGTAGTAGTAATAGTATTAGTAGTAATAGTAGTAATAGTTGCAGTAGTAGTAGTAGTAGTAGTAGTAGTAGTAGTAGTAGTAGTAGTAGTAGTAGTAGTAGTAGTAGTAGTAGTAGTAGTAGTAATAGTATTAGTAGTAATAGTAGTAATAGTTGCAGTAGTAGTAGTAATAGTATTAGTAGTAATAGTTGTAATAGTTGCAGTAGTAGTAGTAGTAGTAGTAGTAGTAATAGTAGTAATAGTTGCAGTAGTAGTAGTAGTAGTAGTAATAGTAGTAATAGTTGCAGTAGTAGTAGTAGTAGTAGTAATAGTAGTAATAGTTGCAGTAGTAGTAGTAGTAGTAGTAGTAGTAGTAGTAGTAGTAATAATAGTAATAGTAGTAGTAGTAGTAGTAGTAGTAGCAGTAGTAGTAGTAGTAGTAGTAGTAGTAGTAGTAGTAGTAGTAGTAGTAGTAGTAGTAGTAGTAGTAGTAGTAGTAGTAGTAGTAGTAGAAGTAGTAGAATAGAAATTCAAGATTCAAACAGCAACACCGGTCAAAATAATAAAAAAAAAAGTAAAAAGCATAAGAAGTAAAAAAGTATTAATAATAAAATTGACGCTAAAAAGTTTTTTTACGAAAAGTTTTTAAAGTATTAATTAACAAATGTAGATTAACTGATATTTCAAAAAACACTTTATGCTTAATGCTTATAAATAATATATGAAGCGCGTCAAGTGAGTGTGGTAAGAGATAACATGAAAATAATCCTTTTTATATAGATATATATAATAAGGATTGTTTTCATAATCTTAAGCTTTAACCCTTTTGTTGTTTCTAAATTTTTACATTTTATAGAATTTTTCTTTTTTTATATATATTTTTCATTTCAATTTTTAAACTCGTTTTAGTAGAAATACTAAATAATAAATTTCATTCTAAAAAAAGAATTTTTGGTTTTTTTTGTCGATAGGTAAAAAGAGTGTTAGCAACTTTAATAGCATTTTTCATATCTGAAAAAGTGTTTTTTTGTCTTTTATAAAAGAACTAACTTCGACTTTAGGAATTTGGAGATACTAGTTTATCTAATGGAAAATATAACAAAACTTGACATGTATAAATTAAAGTGGTTTGGCTATTAAGTTTCAAAATTTTTATATATAAATGTATATATATATATATATATATATATATATATATATATATATATATATATATATATATATATATATATATATATATATATATATATATATATGTATATATACCGTTTAAACATTTTAAACCAAACCTATTAATTAGTTATATGTTATATCTTTTTTTTAAATTATCAAAATCATTTTGACTGAATTCTAATAGCAAACTAATCCTCTGAATTTCTTTTTATTTTTACATTTCTAAATTTAAACAGATATCTTTTAAAAGTACTTCTTAAAAAATTGACGTTATTTTTCGCACTAACAATGCTTTTCAGTAATTTTAAGTCAAAAAAGTTAGACAAAATTATTTTAGTCATTCAAAAAATGAATTCAATTATCCTAACAAATACTAAAAATCAAAATTACTTGTCATGAGTAATACTTTATATTACATAGTTTATTTACTCAGGTCGAGTTTTATTAATTTGCAACTAAAAATACTCTTGAAGTAAAATATTACTTTTTCATTTTAATCTCTTTCAATTTTTAATCTCCTACTTAACATAACGTAAAGTAACGAAGATAATAATGATGGTTGGTGGTCACTCAATTATATGATACGATTGAAATTGTATTTAAAGTAAAATTAATGCTAATATGATTGAAGATGTAAGTCACGATATAAAAAATATTTAATTGTCAAAATGGTTTGCATTTTGTGTATCCATAGTGTTGTTAAGGTTACCAGTTTTTGGGGGTAGAAAGACCGTACCCCGCACAAAGGTGGAGAGTAAATTGGGGAGAAAAGTTTTGTAAATGCAAACAATGAAACTATTTTGTGTCAGTAAAGTTAAAAAAAAAAAAGAATATCTTTACAAAAAATATGCAATTTAAAGTTTGAAATGTTACCCAATGTTTAAATTTATTAAATGAAATTTATTAAAAGATATAATAATATAATACAAAAATCTGCAACTAGAATAAAATTAAATTTCTCATGAAGTCTGTCTCGCAGATTTTAGCAGATAACTTGTTTGGCGACCATGAACTTGTCATATCGATTCTTGAACTCGTTGATGCTTCTTGAATCAATGACTTGATTTGGCAACTTATTCCATAAGAATACAATTCTGTTTGTTAAGAAGTAATATCTAGCTTGGTTATTTGTAAATTGTCTCGACAGTCTTAATTTAGAGCCTCTAACATTACTTGCAGGTCTTTGTGCTAAAAGGGAATGTGGTATGGCATTGATATGAAACCAATTTACTTCATTAAACCCCTTGAATGCTTTAAAATATTGTATCATGTCCCCTCGTTGCCATCTTTGTTCTAGAGTTTGTAGATTGAGATAAGTTAGATGGGCTTTGTAACCTAAATTTCTTATTGCTGGAACAAGTTTAGTTGCTCTTTTCTGGACGGCTTCTAGAGCCCTTATGTCTTTTTTTTGAAAAGGATTCCAAACAGAATCACAGTATTCCTTATTTATTAAGGTTGTAAACAATCTAATAAAAATAAGCTCTGTCCAAGCTTTGAATGTTCGCTTAAGCATACAAAGGATTATATTTGCTTTATTTATTGCATGTCTGATGTGGTAATTCCATTTTAATTTATTGTTAAAAATTACACCAAGATTTTGCTCAATTTTTGTTGTTTCAAGTGAAGTAACAGTAATCTAGATTTTTGCTTGGTTTTTCACCGAATTTCATAACTTTACATTTCTCAATATGAAAGGACATCTTCCATAGCTTGGAACAGTCCATGAGGGCGTCAAGGTCATTTTGGACTGGTATGATATCCATATTGTTTTTGATCGAAGCAACGAGCTGGCTATCATTTTCAAAAAGCTTACAAAATTTTTGACTATTTCTGGCATGTAATTTATGTATATCGAAAACAATAGTGGACAAATAACCAATCCTTTTGGGACCCCACTCATTACCTTTGTCCAGTCAGAATACACACCACCCAAGACTACTCACTGTCGTCTATATTTAAAAAAATTAGAAATTCAAGTAATTAATTTTAAATCAAACCCATAGCCATTAAGTTTTATATTCAGTCGTTTTCAAAAAGCTTTGGAAAAGTCCAGTAAGATTAGAACAGCCATAAAATTATATATAACATCTCTAACAGGTTTGTGGCACAAGATTTACCACTAACAAATCCATGTTGGTGAATAGATAGTAGTTTAAATTTAGTAAGGATCTCCGTCATGTATTCTCTCACTAATCTCTCCATGATCTTACTTGCAATAAAAGTCAACGAGGTTGGACGGTAGTTTATTGGTTCACGTCTACATCCTTTCTTGAAGATGGATCAGATATTCGCATCTTTCTATTGCGAGGGAACAATGCGTGTTTCAAAAGATTTGATAAATGTTCAATATAATGGAAAACTTAGGTTCTGATAACATATTTAAAGAACAAAAGAATGTATCTGGTCTACTCCAGGCGGTTTCGATTTGTATAAGCTGCACAGTAGAGTGGCTACTCGAGTATTACTAAATAGAGTTTTACTGTCAACTAAAGATACAGTTGGAGATTTTGGTTTGAAATCTAGCATTAATGTTCTGTAATAGGTCTGAGTAAAGGTTCTATGAAACTGTTTGTTTAAACAATAAATGATATCTTTTTTCTCTGTGATTTTTTTCCAGTCAGCATCAAACACTGTCTTGATATCAGTTTTTAATTTTTGTTTGCTTGTTGATGTAGGAGTATAATTTTATAGGATTTTGTTTTGCATGCATTGAAAAAATTTCTTCATATTGTAAAACTGCTTTATTTAATAATTTTCTAACTAATTTGTATTGATTATTGAATTCAGTTTTAGGCTTACTTAATTTAAATTAGATACTGCAATTATCTTTTTGAAAATACATACTTTATATCTTGAAGCTTTTTTGATATCTTTATTCATCCATGTGGGTACTGATTTGGATAAGTCGAGGATGGAGAGGGGTTTCATGGGAAAAAAACTTCTTAACTAGTTTATTATAAAAGTCAATGTAAATATTATAACATTGGTTTATTTATTTAAACATAACTTATTTATTTAAAAAATATATTAATTGAAGAAAAAAAAAAGTTCTAGTTTTTCAACAGAACGCTAACGAAACACAAAACTTGAAGGTTATCTTTTCAAAATGTTCCAAGATGAAATGATAAATTATTCTTGGAATCATTTCAAAAAGTTGCATGTATTCTTTTACAAAGAAAATAAAATCGAAAGTAATCGATTCTAATAAATTGGAATGGAACAAAGATCTCTTTCTAGACACTTCGCCTAACAATACTTTGCGAATGAGGGTTCAAGAACACCACACAGTGGGTCAGGTAATCGACAAACCTAAGAAAAAATATTTATATATCAAAACCGTGTAAAAAAACATATTCTTAGTACTCTATCGTAATATTTTAAAGTTTGTTTTAAATATAATATTTTCTTTTAAAACACAACTATCTTGAAATTTTTATTTTTATGCTATATTAAAGTATCTTTTAAAGTTCTATATGTATACATAAATTAGTTTATATAATTAAACTATTTATCAGTATAATGTTACGAAAAAACATAAAGTAAATATGAGCATTTATAATACGTTTAAAAACTGGCTTTAAAATTACAAAGCAAATTTTTAACGTTTAATATTTATATTTTGTACAAAAATCACATGATTTAGTGACCTGAGGAGAACCAATATTAAGTGGTTGATTGTAAATGTAATATCTAAACAAACTGTATTAACTATATACTTTTCCCCTAATTTCAAATTTTGGGTTATTTAAACATTTTGTAAAATGTCAAAGAAAATGTAGCTTATACAAGTAGTAGTTACAATGGAAATGCTGCCAACGGAGCTTTTGCTAACTGTAAATCAACTGCGAGCGAGCTAAATGAGAGTGAACTATCCAGAATGTAGATTGCGCATATATTTTTTATAACTTTTACCATTCTCATATAAAACATCTATATTTCTAGTAAATATTTTTGTTTTTTTTTTTTTTTTTTTTTTTTTTTTTTTTTTGTTGCATATAAAAATACAAAGATCTTTAAAAACACTAAATGCTATCCCAAGAGCATTTATGAATACTTTAAATAAATTTTAAATATTTTAAATTTTAAATTTCAATACTGATAATTTAGAAATAAGATACGGTTTGCCCAGCCTACACGCTTGGAAAATTTTATTTGAGTTAATATATATATATATATATATATATATATATATATATATATATATATATATATATATATATATATATATAGCTTCAATATGACTAACAAAATGAATATTCCTAGGGCAAGTCCATGTTTATGTTTTTATTTGATCACTTCACACATTTACTTGATCAAAAGTGATCAAGTAAATGTCTGAAGTGAACAGCATTTTTACACAGCTATGTTTTTATTTCTATTTTTCAAGCATTATAATAAACAATTTTAATCTAATAGTTATTTTAATGCTGGTAGAAAACTTTTTCTTGAGCAAAGTTTTCACGTAGCATTAGCTTATAACAAAAGATTGACAGCTTATAACAAAAGTTTGACAGACTGGTTGGCTCTATAAACAACCTGGCCCAGCAGCAACTCCCTATCAAATACTCTATTAGACTGAAAATCTAATGGAGTAATTACTACTTACTTTGCTAAAATAAAGTTTAATTATTATTGGAAGCAGCCCCTTCTTTATTTTATACATAAACTGTAAAGCTAAGAATAACTTGAATTTGTACACATTTAACGCTCCAAGTTAACGTGTTTCATTACTTGCAATTCTTTTTGCTTGAAATACATTTCTGCAGGCATGTTTTTTTTTAAAATACAAATTTTTGTAAGTGAAATTTTTTTTTAAATGTTGAGCAATAGTAAACATGTTAACATCTCATGAGTTTACATGTCACGAGTTTACATGTCACGAGTTTACATGTCATGAGGTTACATGTCATGAGTTTACATGTCACGAGTTTACATGTTATGAGTTTACATGTCATGAGTTTACACGTCACGAGTTTACATGTCACGAGTTTACATGTCATGAGTTTACATGTCTCGAGTTTACATGTCATGAGTTTACATGTCACGAGTTTACATGTTATGAGTTTACATGTCATGAGTTTACATGTCACGAGTTTACATGTCACGAGTTTACATGTCATGAGTTTACATGTCATGAGTTTACATGTCATGAGTTTACATGTCATGAGTTTACATGTCACGAGTTTACATGTCACGAGTTTACATGTCACGAGTTTACATGTCATGAGTTTACATGTCACGAGTTTACATGTCACGAGTTTACATGTCATGAGTTTACATGTCATGAGTTTACATGTCATGAGTTCACATGTCATGAGTTTACATGTCATGAGTTTACATGTCATGAGTTTACATGTCATGAGTTTACATGTCATGAGTTTACATGTCATGAGTTTACATGTCATGAGTTTACATGTCAAGAGTTTACATTGTTAAACATGTAATATAAACATGTCACGAGTTTACATGTGAATCATTAGTTTAATTTGTTTAACTTTTCGTTAACTTATTTATAGTTCAATTTAATGTCCCTATTATTTATTTTAATGTCCACGAGAATAAAACAGATAGGTGTGATTTGCTAATAAGAAAAAAAGAGGTTAAAGTATAAATTATTTACATAGATGAAAAGTATCCTCTAGGTATCCAAAAATTGAGTCCTCCAATGTTCTAGTATGTTTTGTCGTTTTAACTGTTTCATTTTAGCACGTTTCGCTTTTTGTTTGGTAAATAAAACTGAGTATGTTGTAATGTTGTCTTTTTTATTCCATATTGTTTAAGTTGAATAAAAAGAATGACATGATTGACATATTAAACACATTAATGAAAACATAAAATAATCTTATTATTATTATTATAATTAATGTTATTACTATTATACTAGTGTAGTTTTCTCTCATTGAAAAACTCAAAACAAACACTAATAAAAGTTATAATATAGAAGTAAGTATATTAACTTATAAAAGTTAGTGCATTTACTTCGTTACAATAGTCTGTATTTTTTTCAGCACATCTACATGTAACGAGATATATTTAAAACGCAGTGCTTTTTTTGCTTAAAAAACTGCGTTTCTTAATTAGTATTCATAGATTGGGCCAACGAATGCAAAACCATCGCAACTGTCGCCTATTTTTATGATGCAAATCCTACGTTGATTCAATGTTTAACAATAATATCAATGAAAAGATTAAACCAACGCGACTAAAAACAGTTTCCACAGTTACGTTGGTCCAACATATATATGTTTAACAATCTTATATGTTTAACAATGTATTATATGTTTAACAATGTATTATATGTTTAACAATAATGTAAATGAAAAGATTAGTACCAACGCAACTAAAAACAGTTTTCACAGTTACATAGATCCAACGTGTGTAAAAACATCTTAAAAGTATAATGTTTTTAAATCTAGATCTAACAATGATTAAATGTATATAACACAATATTGATTAAATGTATAAGGATCAACATTGATCCAATGTGACTCAACGTCGCGAGTGCAAAATCATATAACCTAATATACTTTCCATGAATATTTAAATATCTAACTACAAGCCATACAAACACCAAAAATAATTTTAATGTGAGTGCAAGCTTTTATTTGCCGTTTTATTGATTTTGCCATTCCTTTTTTTATAGTCTCTCTCACTCTCTCTCTCTCTCTCTCTCTTTCTCTCTCTCTCTCTCTCTCTCTCTCCCTCTCTCTCTCTCTCTCTCTCTCTCAGAATACGACTCTCTCTCTCTCTCTCCCTCTCTCTCTCTCTCTCTCTCTCTCTCTCTCTCTCTCTCTCTCTCACTCTCACACTCTCGGTTAAATTATTGTTATTAGGTTAAGGCTGCTTTTCGTTAGTTGTAAAAATGTTGCTCAATAGTTTTAGCGTTTTAGTTGAATATTATTTATCGTAATTCCTTCTTTTTGTATTAAAACATTTGAAGTTCTTTTTTCCCATTTTTTAAATTGCTTTTATTTATATATTAACTGGAAAATCTGCTTTCACTTCTTTCAAAAAAGAAACTGGTAAATCCGTGCAAAATATTTTTGTTTTGAATTAAAAATAAACTTAAAGAGAAAAGCAAAACATTTAAACCAAAAGTATTGTCTAAAATTAAAAGCAGGAAACAAACAAATAATTCAACAGTTAAGTTATCATAATATCATTTTAAAATAGCATTTTAAAATGATATTATGATAAAATTGTTTAAAAATCTTCTGAGAAAATAAACTATCGTGTATAATATTAGCAATATTAAATTATTAAAAACACTTATCTGATTTTTTTCAACAAGTAGTTTTAGCATCAG
>NC_088921.1:64245000-64360000 GCF_038396675.1 Hydra vulgaris | reverse complement strand
CTTAGTAACAACCTTGTCTGGTGTATGCTGCAATTGCAAACCAGTTTCATCCATATTCCACACACAATGGGGTTTGCAATAAAGACCCATCTCATCCATAACTTGCTTCAGCGCGTTAAAATAAATAGAAACCTTTTCCTTGTCCATACACTGATGGCGAATAGCAGCTGTACCCTCAGGAACTCTTAGTCGAAGAGTTGAATGTCTTTTTTTAAGTAGAGACCACCATTTTTTAGATGGCAGACCATTCTTGAATGGAATACCCTGCTTTCTTGCTATATCCCCAGCATATTTCATAAACTGACGCCTTCCAAAACCAATACCCATAGATGCTCTTTTAGATGCATATTCAACAAGCTTAAGCTCATCTTCACTTCCAAGTTTTGTAGAACAACCTGGACGTGCACCCATTTCAGTTTTTCCATTTAGACGATTTTGCAACGAGGAACCTTGTAAGTTTTAGATGCAGTACGTTGAGTCATTCTTTTTTCTTTGACTGCAGCCACTGCTTCGTCCATTTGGCTTTTTGTCCATTTTAAAACTTTTACTCCTTTCCTTGGGTTAAAGTTACAGTGTTTTGTTTTACTTTTTTTATTTTTGCACATTTTTTTTATTTGAGTGGGATGCATAATTCAACCTAAAAAAATTTACTTATAAAACCAAAAAGAATAAAATGTTTCAAAACAGAAAACGTTTTCTCTTATGAGATTTATTTTAAAAAACTTAATTTTAAAAACAAACAAGAAAACATATATAAATTATATTTAACATGCAATGTATATATATATATATATATATATATATATATATATATATATATATATATATATATATATATATATATATATATATATATATATATATATATATATATATATATATATATATATATATATATATATATATATATATATATATATATATATATATATATATATATATATATATATATATATATATATATATATATATATATATATATATATATATAAAGTTTAACTAAATAAAAAAATACAACTTTATGATGACCATCATAAAGTTGTATTTTTTTATTTAGTTAAACTTTATATATACCATCATAAAGTTGTATTTTTTTATTTAGTTAAACTTTATATATATATTGATCTATTTTATAAAAATTACTTTTACATTATATTGATCACTCTCAAACAAACAATAGAATTTGTATCTGAATTTGATACATTAATAAAAATCAATATATATATATATACATATACATATATATATATATATATATATATATATATATATATATATATATATATATATATATATATATATATATATATATATATATATATATATACATATACATATAATACATATACATATATGTATATACATATACATATAATATATGTATATATACATATAATATATGATATATGTATATAATATATATATATATACATATATATATACATATATATATATATATATATATACATATATATATATATATATATATATATATATATATATATATATATATATATATATATATATATATATATATATATATATATATATATATATATATATATATATAATTTTAGCATGAAAATAATAAAATAGAATAAATAATGTAGATAATAAAAATTTGACTCAACTTTATAATTAAAACATTTTATTTTAACTAACTTTGTTTTTTTATAACAAAATTTATATTACAATTAAGACCTTATTCATGGCCAAGAATAGGTTGACATGTGGCCATGATTAGGTCATTATTTATGGGTAACAAAAACTAAAAAAGTGACAACTTAAACACAACCAAACGAAGTAATTTTTATTTCAAATCAAAGTAAAATGTTTTTATTACTAGAATAAACCATTGCAATTGAGTTAAATTTTATTATTGTTATTAAACAAGATAAATCAGCGAGACGTTTTTTCGCATTTTTGTTTTCACGTTCGGAATATTTTCCACAATATAAACAAAGTTAGTATAATTTTAAATCTCAAATAAAATAACGTAGCGTTGATCTTATGTAAAGGACTGAGGTTCCAAACTTAAAAGTTAGATTAAATTTTCATTTTCAAAAATTTGGAAAGCCACCAACTTAATATTTAAGACAATAAAGTTCATTGAAAAGTGGCCAGGAATTGGTGCTGGCCAGGTATAGGTGGTTTTACCCTATATGAACATCTGCCTTTTAAGAGCTTCGTTTCTACTTATTTAAGATTGATGCAGGTGAAACAGGAAAACCAAGTCTACAGAAATACCATCTAGCTATTCAATTAAAAAAACTTGAATCCACATTACCCAGTGTAGATGTTTTTCTAAGGATGTTTCTCTCTGGTGTTGTTACAAATTGTACCGAAGAAAGGTTTTTTTCTACTTTTAAAAGGGTGAAAAGTTGCTAAAGGTCTAACAGTGATTTAAAACACTTGTCAGCTCTAGCTGCTCTTCATATTAAAAATATAAATATAAAAATAAAAAATAATTCTAAAAGAAGTCAACGAGTAAGTGATTGATCATTTTGCTGCTTTTGAACTCCGACGCAAGATATTAAAATTATTTATATACTTACTAATATAATAACCTAGATAAAAACTATATGTTCTTTGTCTAATGCATAATTATTTATAAAGTAAACCATATAAAAAATTCGGTTTAAAAATGAACTTTTTAAATACATACTCTTTCTTTAACTCCACTCAAAGTATTGTACATTTGTGTATTGATTTATTCTAAAGTTGAAAGACTCTTAAAATTTATGGTACGTTTTCATTAATTATCTCACATAAATTTTTTATACATTTTATTGAGAAGAATTTTAGTGGGAAGAATCAAATAGAGGCCTGAAATACATTTGCAACAACAAATAATTATTTATAAATTATTATTATTTAATAGTAGTTGCTAATAAAAACTACAAAATGTTCCAAATTTAATTGAGTATCGGTGGATGCTTTAAAAATCTCAGATAAGAAGTAAATAGTTTTTATATAGAGCAGATATTTTAACTAAATTATTTCACCATTGTCATTTAAGTATCAAATATAAACTGAAGTTTATTTATCTTCAAAACAAGCTTTTGTTGCTTTTCCAATCAAACTTAAAAATAGATTTACTCGTATCAAGTCTTTTTCATTTGAAATTTAAGTTCTTGATACATATCAGTATCATTGTTAAATGGCAAAAAAATATGCTCAATATTTGTATTGTGCTTGCTGTAATGTTCGTTTAGAACTAAAACAGTTTAGTAAAGTTAGTTCTCAAAAAAATTTTGATAATTCAAATGAAATTGAAAAAAAGAATCGGATTTGATTAAGATAAATGATAAAATCCGTAAGAAGTGCCAAAACGCTTCATAACAAAATAGAAAAAAATCAAAAAGTAATAATAATGAATCTATAAACGATAATTCAACTAATACCGGGAATCCCAACAACGCATTTTCATTTCCAGTAAACAATTTATCAGTATTTTCAGCTGAAAGTGTAATAGACGACAAAAATAATTCTAAAGTTTCAAATTCACAAATTGCTGTAAAAGAAACAACTGACAAAAAATGCAATCCTGATGATGAATAAATAGTTGTAGACTTTTTTCGTACTCTTTTGTCTCACAAAAGCTTTCGTGGAAAGAAAAACTTAAACAAAAAATTGAGAAACATTTCTACTGAAGCGATTGTTGAAGTCTGTATAAAAAAAATTATATTGATCCCACCTGATTCGAGGTGTTGAAGCATTCATCTTCGTCAATCGTCAAATCTATTAATCAAACAAAGTATAAAGATGTTATCAATTGGTAAAGCTAATATAAAACTCAAAAAAAAAGAGGTTAAAAATCTTTTTGGAAAAATGTAAATTCTGTACTTCGAAATTTGCTTTTTTACCATTTCATAGATAAATAACTTTGATCGAGTATAAATGTCTCAAAATAACTGGATTTACAAGAGAGCTATTTAAATTGCTTCGGCAACGTATCTATTCTGGCTCAAAACTGGGTTTGATCATTTGACAATATCAATGTTTTTTTGTTTTTTTTTCAAGTCAGAGAGTCACTTGCCATTGATTTTGTTCCAAATAATCTAAGCGTAAACCACATCCAAAGAAATGATTTATTAAAAAAAAATCTTGGTGCTAAAAAGAATTTTTAAACATGTGATGATCAGTTGATATTAATAGATGAAACTTACTGCTATTGTCAAAAGAGTTGCAATTACTAGTGATTGACCGAAACCCAAATTTGAGCCGAAACCGAAAGTACAGAAATTTCGGTTCAATGAATCTGTAGCCGAAACCGAAACCGAAATTTTGGCTAAAATTTAAAAAAAGAATGTTTAAAATCCCTGAACCTTTTATAATCAAAAAAAATTATTTTACATGAGCAAAAAAACTATTACTTTTATCAGCAAAAAAAAACTGTTTTATATCTAAGCAATCACCATATAATATATATATCTAAGCAATCACCATATAATATGATTTGATAAAAACTATAATGTCAAGACATTTCAATAATTAAAGTTAATAATTGAAATATTTTCTCTACAAAATAAAATTTTTTCCATGTTTTCTGGCAAAAGTCTGTTTCTTTCATTTGAAAGAATGTCTCCAGCAGTTGAAAACAACCTTCGGTAGATCTCGGTGGAGGTGTAAGGAATCTCTTCGCTACTTTTGCCAAACCAAACTTTGCTTTTAATGTTGTTTTTTCTTCATACTCTTTCCAAAACTCTAAACAACATGAAGATGTTGGGCTTTCTAAGTACTCATTTAAAACTTCCTTTGCCAATTTGGAAGTTGGATTTTTGAAACTTGTACTTTTTGATTGTGCAATGATATTTTGCATCATTGAAGAAAACCAAGTGTTCTCAATAGACGTAGTTTTCATTACAGGTATAGTTTCATTTTGGCTCAAATTGGAACTGTCTAATTCCAAAAATACTTGTTTTTTAGCAGCTTGAAAGGCTTCTTGGGATCTAAAGAAGTGGTGCTTGAATCTGGGATCAAGACGTGTTGCTATTCCAAAATGATCAATGGTTTCTAAGTCAAAAAAACGTGCCTCCATTGCTTTCTTTAAAGTATTTTTCATGCCCATTACTTCTTCGTCATCAGAGGGAACTTCAAATGATTTCAGAATAGTTGTCACAATTGAAATGCATGCACTGATGCAAGCATCCTTTCCAGAAAGCAACTTGGTGGCTTCTTTGAAAATTGCGAATATGTTAACCAGCTTTTCACACAGGTTGCAATCCTGTTCAGTGAACTCAATGCCGCCGGAAGAACGGATTAGCAGTGTGGTATCAATTACAGATTTTAAGCACAGAATTCTTTCGTGTTGGGACATCATTTTTGAGCCCGAGTCTATCAAAATTGTTCATTTGAACCTCTTGTTGTTTGTAAAGCTCAGCAAAGAAGGAGTTTAAAAAAGAAGCATGAGTGCAAAGCTTTCGACATTTTTCTATGAAGCTTACAGCACTCTGGAATGAAAAAAGTTCTTTTTTAATCACTAATTGAAGTGAATGATTTAGACACCCAGCAGACTTGTAAATGCACTGTGGATCTTTGAAAGCTGTTTTTATATTTGCAGCATTGTCTCTTAAGCAGACTGTGATCTTGTCCTTTAGCTCCTACTCTTTCACAACATTCTCAAGTCTTTGAAAATTTTTTGAAGCAGTATGTTTTTCATGAAACTTGGAACATGACAGGCAAAGTTTGATCCGCTCCCATTTGTCTGAAATGAAGTGTGCCATCGTGCCTAAGTACTCATGATGAAAGGATGACCAAGCGTCCAGAGAGATGGAAACAGTTTCAGCATTTTTTTCGATAAGCATAACTTACGTTGCAAGCTTAATCTTTTCATAGGCTGAATTGAGCATGCTACGGTAGTATTTCTCACTTCCAATGTCAAAGTGTGGTGTAAAAACAGCATGATGACGTAAAAATCCCGGATTATTTACAATAGACCAAGGCTGTAAGTCGGGGATAATCATTTAAAATATGGATCTATGAAACTTCAGACCTTCTTTGGAGTTTGAATCAATTTTTGAGATATTGTCAACCCAGCCAGGCATTGTAAATATCAACATTTCAGTCCTCTGCCGTTTTTATCTGATGTCAAATAAGGGTATTGTTCTTTTTTTAATTGTAATAGGCTCAAGTTGATCTGAAGTTGGTATATTTTCAGGACTACCGGTAGTTGTAAGTACTTCTTTTTCTGTTAGGAGATTTTTTAGAGTAAGGTGTGGGTGTCGACTTCTTAAATGTGATGAAAGTCCGCTAAGTGATTGAAATTTTGGATTGTGCGATCCATGAGATATTTTCAAATTGCAAATATTGCAAGTTGCGTATTTGGAATCACTGGCTGTTACGGTAAAATGATTCCACAAATAGCTTTTCTTTTGATTATTTTCCATTTTAAAATTTAGCACTGAGAAACTTTTGATGAAATTATTGATTTTGGTTGCTTCACTTAAATGTTAATTTATTTAAAGAATGACTTGAGAATAGTAATTTACAACTATTATGTCACGTGATTTCAATTAAAATTTCTACAATTGTTATAACTAAAAATTAGTTTACTAACAAACGATTACAATTAGGAAATTTTCATGATTCCACTCTAAATTAAAAAAAAGTATAAGTATATCTAAACTTAAAAAAAATCTAATAAAAGTTTCGGTTCATTTTGGTAACGGTTTGAACCGATATTTCGGTCAAAACAGGAAAAGTAAAAAATTATTGAAGCAGAAATTTCGGTTTTCGGTTTCGGCCGAAATTTCGTCTGAAGCCGAAAGTTTCCGTTCACTAACAATAACATTTTACAGCGTAAAATATACAGTGCCCAAAAAAAAAATTGGTAAAGCCATTCGTGATATGTTCTTCTAACGAATATATCTTAGATGTTTATGGCCTTTTCAAAGCAACAAAAAATGGCTTGTCTATATTAGGCGAGATTCTAATCAAGGACCAAAGTTTAGTTTCTTTAATTCGACCAAACGACGTCATTATATTGGATCGCGGATTCGGTGATTGTATTGAAGAGCTTAGGAAAAATTATAAATTTGATCCAAAAATGCCAACTTTTCTTAAAAAAGACCAGAAACAGTTAACAATTTTAGAAACAAATCAATCACGCTTCGTTGCAAAGACTCGATAGGTTATTGAAGTTATCAATAGCTTTCTTAAGCAAATGTTTCAAGACTTGGATAAGGTTCACATCTTAAGCCTCGTTCATACGCTAGATGATTACCAGATTGCTGCCGCGTAGATTAATAAATATTTTGGACTGTCTAATGAATAATTTAAATAATGGCAACAAAGAAGAAATTATTAGAATTATGAAAAAGAGCCTTAACAAAGAGAACTTACTTGAAACATTAGTTGTTTTTTTTTTGTTTGTTTTTTTAAACATCTTCGCTTCCAACAAGGCTGCAAGCAGCCACTAATTAAAGTTGGAGGTTACTGAAAGAGAAAAGATGAAAAAGATGAAATTGCGTTTAGAGCATTTATTTCTTTGAGTAACGGCTCGGCACTGTTGTACTTATCTGCGCTCAAAACCAATCAAATTGCAGGCTTTTGTTTTGTATAAATATTTTTTACGACAGATGAATGATTGTTTGCACAGATAATATTACAACATTTAATATGACTAAAACAGGAAAGTATAGAAGTTTGTCTATTGTTAGATCTTACCCAGTCATCACCGCTTTTCTATATCGGAATTATTTTTGCTTATTTTAATCGATCAGGAAAAATCCCGTCTTTTAGAGAAAGAATAAAAATTATAAAAAGAGGTTTCTCTAAAATTTCTGAGACTGATTTTACAACATCAGGGTTAATTTCATTCAGTCCGGCACTCTTATTTGTTTTAATTGGATACTAATTGCTAGCCGAAGTTCATTAACTGAAAGCTCCGATTCATCCATGAAAGAATCTGATTTTTTAAAGAAAGATATAAATTATTTCACCGGCTAGTTTATTACCTAAATTTATGAAAAAGTCATTAAATGTTTCTGCAATTTCATTATTTTCAAAACCATCTCCTCTATTATCATCTCTTTGCAATCTATTTGGCAAATTATCAACATTCTACTCCTGTTATTTCTTCAATTACATTCCATGTTCTTCTTGTATTTTCAAATGTGTTATTTAGCAATAAAGAGTAGTAAATTTTTTTTTGGATTACTTTTTTAACATTTCAAAATTTTTTAATATTTTTAGTATTTTATTTCATTTTTGTAGTTTTTTTTTTTAAAAAAAAAATTTTGCTACGGTTTTTCTCTTTTATGACGACTTAATGAGTCCTATCGTCATCCACGGAATTGACAAATTTTTATAATTAATAATTCTTTTTAATTTTGGAAAATTTAATTGCAATTTAATTGTTTAAAAATATGCTACCAGTTAAATAATTGCAATTATTATTCAGCGCAATCAATTAATTGTAATTTTTGAACAATTCAATCAATTTTTCCAATTAATTGCAACTAATTATTGGTTTTTAAAAATGTCTAAAAATGTTAAATGCGTACATAAAGTTGTCATTTTTTATTAAATATCATACTTAAAAGAATAATATTGTTGGGTTATTACTTTAAATATATATATTTAATCATTACGTATATATATTTAAAGTAATAACGTACTTTAAACTGGAATTATACATTACACTGTAATGTATAATTCCAGTTTAATGTACGTCTTTAATAAGAACTTATAAACAATAAATTGAAAACCAAAGTTTATTTGGAGAGTAAGTCACTAAAACAATCAGTTATTTTCATTATTCATCATAATATCTGAGAGCATTTTTCTGTCCCAAAATCGTTTGTTAACACACAAAAATTTGCATTTCAAGATTGGATGGAAGTATATTATGTCTCAAATGGCCGATTGCGTAGCCTGCCGCACTGAAAAATCTTTCCGCAATACTTGACATTGGCACCAGAACCTTGCAATTCACATATCTTGAATCCGATGACATTTTTTCTAATTTTCTTTTCTTTAGTAGCTTAGAAGCAAAGTCTAAATCATGATCAATACTAACTGGAGTGATCTCAGATTGCTTTAGAAGTTTATTTACACTTTCCTTTTCATTTAAAAATAGTTCGTGCTTTCTGTTGTCCAATATTTTAACTAGCGTACTTTCAAATTTTTTAGAATGAATAATATCTGCATTTGAAGATGAATAGGTACCCATATTAACATCGTGTCTAATTATTTCATTAAATAAAACTCTTACTTCTGAAATACCAATAGATTCTCTTTGAAGTGCAATGGTTACTGAGTTAAATTTTTGCAGAGTCTCGTTTAGCAACTGAAGATCATTTTTTTTCCCTGGCAGAGAACATGTAATCTAAGAGCTAGGACATTTTATCAAAGTTCCCTTGGGTGAAAAATGGTTTAAGACGAAAATATCGTTTAATCAATTCTGAAGTACTTGACTATCGTGTTGTATTTCTTTGAATAGCACAAAGTCAACAAACAGAGTTTTCCGGCTAGCTTTAAATTTTGAATTTACCCATAAACGTATTTGTCTTATTGATGATATGTTTATATTTAAGTAAAAATATTTCCATAGCCAAGTTGAAGCTGTGAGAGGCACATCCTATTAATGGAACATCGCACAGATTTGCAAGGGCCTTATTTGTTTCACAGTTGTCACTTATTAAAGATGTTGCGTTAGTCATATTTTTGCAAAGAATATTTTGAAGAACCCATGATAAATATTCAAAGTGGGCTTTTGCTGTAAACTCTGTTTCATTATTAGAATATAATACAAACAATGCCACATAGTGCGCACTTCCATTTGACCATCCATCAAAAATAATTGCGAAATTTTCTGGAACTATGTTAGCAATTTCTACTTCAACCTTTTTAGTCAGCAAATTCATGTACTTTTCATGATTTTTATGGAAATATTTTTTTTAATTTAGAGTATTTTTGCGTGAGAGAAATTTCTACAAATGAAAATGGTTTAAGGTCACAAGTCACCCATTCTATCCATGAATACATATTATCGGCACTCTTTGCTATTATTGATCCTGGAATATGAGTAAAACCACTAAACTGTTTAATCGGCTGTTGTGTTGAAGTTGAAGAAGTATTATATTCTATATATTCTGGATGCATACTTTTAACATGATTAAATAAATTGGTCCATCCTGTCCCAGTTTTCTGACGTAGTTTTTTTCCGCATATACAGGTCAATTACTGTCATTAGCTTCATCTTTTTTGAAGTAAATGTTGACTATTTTTTTTGTATTCATTGTTAGCGAGATTTATAAAAATCCTAAAATGGAATTTTTTTGCTTTATGTGCACATATAAATATAATTAATAGCACAATTGAAAAGAACATGCGTATACATGCGTATTGTTGGTTATGCGTCAATCTATCGTTAACCTTAAATGCGTATCACTGATCTCAAAATATAACTGGATAGCGGATTCTATTGTTTTTTCCCAAAAAATTTGAAGCCAAAATTGACCTTCCAAGATGGCGGCGATTTTAATTCCTAGCGATGAAACCGATATACATTTTATATGGCTTATCAAATTACAAAAGAAAATAATTAGATAAGACTAATAAATTTGTAAAAAATAGAAGAAAAAAAATAAATTTTTTAAATATTAGAGAAAAAAAAGTTATTTTTTTGAACAATTGAATTTAATATGAAAAGGCATTGGTGAAGTTTACAATTTTAGTTTTATGTATAATTTATGTACCTTTTAGTTCTTAGTTACCAAATGCTGTATGCTAGAAGGTTAATAACATAACAGCATGGTAAGCAGCAATATGATTTCTAAAATTTTATATTCTCAATTTTTTGTAGCAAAATACAATTTTTTACAAATGCTGCATGAACTAATAACTGAGTGCTGTGAGTACACACAACTCAGGGGTTCCTTCTAGAATTATATTATACTTGAATGCTATTATTGCATAAATTATTTGATATATATATATATATATATATATATATACATATATATATACTGTTTACCACCTGTTAAGTATTATGGTTGCATATTATAGTTTGCTAACTTTTTTACGTTAATGAACTGTATGTAGCAGTTAAATAATTTTATAAATATGCCGTTGAGTTTATTTGCATAATATATTGATTATATGACATTAATTTCAAGAAACCTGTTTCCCAAAGGATACAAGTTAGCATTGTGTGCATTTAACAAGGCTCTTTGGTTTCTATTTCTTGACATGGCATATAATTATATCATTAGCCTTAAAGAGATTAACTGGTATGCAAATGATCTTTATTGGAGCTGTGAGATCTGCAAGAATATATTTAACAACAACATCAATTGCCAACAATTCACAGCCACATATAAACAACTGTTGATGCAAAGTACCATTTAATATTCAAATGGAAACTACAGCATCAGAGATAAAACTCGTATATTAAAAGTTTTGGAGAGTTCTTTTACTGACTCCAGTACTAAAATATCTGGCGAAATGAAATTAATAATAAAATATGATTTGTTGGAGAGAAAACCAACTAATAGTGACCACAATTATGCAGATATTCCTAATGCAACAATCTATTTGAATACAAAAAAGCTTTGATTTCATATATTGCTGGTTATGTAGCTAAAGTGACATAAGAAAAAAAATTCTCTCCATTAAATGTCAGAATGCATTAGTACTTACTTTTCATTTTAAATAAAATGGCTTTTTAAAATTCTGAGACAGGTTTGATTAAACCAGCCATATGTGTTATTATCATATGAAAGGAAACTGAAAGGTGTTTCCAAAGATTGCTTGCCTCAATAGATGACCACCTTCCAATTAAAATAGGAATTTAAAATGAAATTGCAAGTGCTGTTTTAAGGTCAGTGGATTTCTCTATAATACTCACTATATAAGCTCTTCCTATATTTGACTCAGCTATAAGTGATAACCATTTGTTTTACTATGCATAAGAACGCCTTTATAACCTTGGATAAAAACAAACTGCTAAATTAACTGGAAAAAAAGCTTCGGAAGCAATTGATAAAACTTGTTTTATTTAAAAATTAACAATGCTTTTTTATTAATGACTTATAAAATCAAATATCTAAATATATATATATACATTTTAAATATGTTTATATTTATATGTATATATATATATATATATATATATATATATATATATATATATATATATATATATATATATATATATATATATATATATATATATATATTTGTAACTTTGTGATATCTATTTTAAAAACTAATTTCATAATAGTTTATTTTAAAAAGATATTCTGCCTACGACGCAGTTGTGTTATTAACCTTCTAGCACACAGCATTGGGAAGTTAAGAACTAAAAGGTGCATAAATTGTATAAAAAACAATATTAAAAAATTTATTTATAGTAAATATGTAATACTACATTTCTTTCAAAACGAATAGTTATGTAAAACTGAAAAATATATAATTATTTGAGGCTTGTACACTTATTTTTATATAGAAAAGATATGAAAGTTCATAATCCGCCGCCATCTTGGGAGGCCAAAACTGGCTTCAAAAAATTTGATGTATACGCTATACAGTTATATTTTGAGATCAGTGATGCGCATACAGCTCGAAATATTTATACATGCGTATTATTGCTTATGCGTCATTCTATCTTTAACTTTTTGTGCTTAAAAACAGTGCTAAACTAAAAGTTACATAAAAGTATAATATAATCTCGGTAAATAATATTAATGGCAAAATTTATCAATTATCAATTTATTGCAACGCTGACCCAATTAATTAATTGGTTTAAAAAATATTTTCAATCAATTAATTGATATTGAAAATTTTTCAATCCATTAATTGCAATTAATTAGTTGCAATTAATTGTTTGCCAATTAATTTTTCCCCGCCCTTGGTGCTATCGTATCACATTACTGTATATTTATTTTTTAATTTTTCAAATAGTACGCAACATTAACTTAATTAATTGTGTGGTATCGCTTTTGTAGCTTATTTTCTTATGCCGCATCATTATTTTTAAAAAATTGTTTGTGTACCAAGCAATCCTTATTTTATTATTTGCTTATATTATTATTTGTTTCCGTATTTTAAATTCTCATTTGGTATTGTTACTTAAATTAAATCTTGCGCGGTATCCAAATTCTCGTCTGGTATAAACTTTGTTCTGTGTTTAATACAATACTGTGTTTCAACAACTAAAGTAAACAAATCATTGTTCATTATGACTCTTATAACATCATTAACTAAAAATTATTAACTAAACCTCTAAAAAGCAAACTTAATTTTGTTTTGTTAACAACAAATTCAAAACTTTTTAATTTTTAATTGAGACTATGCAACCATACGATACCATGCAATTCCATGCATACCAATTTTATTACCGGTATTGTGTGGATTCGAACCAATACTGATGGTATCGACATTAGCATATAAGCAATACCCACGATTCGAGACCATCCTTCTCCCTATCAACTTATACGATACCAATCATCTAATATCTGTTAAAAATAAGTGTGATTTTAGAAGTTTTTAACATCTAAGGTATAATATTAAGGTACAATGCCTGATTTTAATAAAAAGTTAATAAAGTGAACTAGAAATAGCTTAATAATATCGAAGATTGCTTTAACAACGTTTACGTTAATTGTATCAATACCAGCAGATTTATTATTTTTCAGACTATTGAAAGCATTTTGCAACACACTTTTGTTTAGATTTATTTCTTCCATAGATATATTTGTTGATTTCATATAGGATTTGAAATTTGTGGTGTTTTTTGGAATTTTATCAACCATATTTTGCCCAATATCAAAAAAAACACTGTTTAACTTTTCAACTATGACTTTTTATAATTAATCATTTTTCACATCAATTAAGAGATTTTGTGACAAATTATTGTTTGCACATTTATTTTTACCAATCATTTGTTCAATCACTTTCCACTTGCTTTTGCTTTTTCATGGTTTTTACCAACATCTTTGTATAATATACTTTTATGGAGTGTTTTTTCACTTGTTTTTTAAAACATTTTTTCTTAATTTTCGTAACTTATTTTATTTTTTATGTTTTGTTGTAAATATTTTTCATAAAGTTTTTGTTTCCTCCTTAATGATTTATGCAAATATTTGGTCATCCAAGGGTTTAAAAGTGATTCAGAACTTGTAATTATTTTTTTAATGGATCAGTCAAATCATGGTATTTACAAAACTGCGACAAAAAAAGTTCATTTGCATTATTTGTTTCTTCTATCAATTTTTTCTATTAATGGATTTTGAAAGTTTGAAAGTAAATCAAAGAGTTTTCATTGATCTGTTGCATTATGATTGTAAATTTTAAGGAATTATGATTAGAATTATATTATATCTAATTCAGAATATTGGGACGAGATTTGATTTCAATTTTGACGATGCTAGATTGATGCAATGTCGATGAAGTGTCAGTTATTCTGGTTGGTTTGTTTATTGTTGGAATTATATCATGATATCATGTTTAATAAGTTGTCTAAGAAAAATCAAGCAGTAACTATTGAAGCATGATTCAACAAGTTTATATTATGGTCACAAGTTAAGGGTAGTAAAAAAATCTTTTTTACAGCGCATAAAATAAACGATATATCAATACAACTTTGTTTCTTCTTTTTTTTTTTTGCCGCATAAATTTATTCAAGTCGTAAAACAAAATATAAATAAAAATAGCAGTGGCAAGAGGAAGACATAGTTTGTTTTATCACCAAGCGTCCTACTATAACTATTTGTTTTCGTTCTGGTTAAGGAAATTAAAAAAAAAAAAAAATGTATTTCGTACAAAAAAACTATATTATTAAAAAGCATGCAAACAAATACGCATAATCCATAACAGTTGCTAATAATATAAGTATTTTATGCATATGTATTATGTTACCTGTAAAACCTTAATCCTTAATAATAGGAAGAACATGCAAGGGGTGTACATTTATTGACTGGCAAAAATTGTTGAACATACAATGAGTATACAAATACCGACAGGCAAATAAGAAGAACATGCAAAAAGTGTACATACATCGACTGGCAAGTTAGTAGAACATGCAAAGAGTACCACTACATTGACTGAGGGGTTTTGGTTTGGGCAAGCAATCTATCAATTTCGAAAAAGTATTTAAAAAAAAAATTCCTGAGGGATTTTTTCTCAGAGGATTTTTTCCGGGGGGATTTTTTCCTTGAACCATTTAGTTAATAATAATATTTTTAATCGTTTTATTAGCTGTTTTGATGCACAACGACACACAATCTTTTTCATATAAAATGAGGTCATTACCCAATTTAAAGTTAACAGATTTGTGAACAGAGATATTTATACCACCAACAACGAGGGTTTGACGCGGTTGGTGAACCGATACGTAGTAGTTAGTCAGTTTATAATTAAAAAAAATTTTTCAGCCACGTTTCCGTGAGAATAATTATTTTAAAATCTTGGTTTAGATCATGCAATAGTATTTTAGATTACCAATATTTTTATTGATACTTTGAACTTTTAGATTCAAAATTGAGGAATAATTTTTTTTTTGACAAAAAAATTGAGTCTAAATAATAGTCACTTTTGAAGTTTTTTTGATTGAAATCATCATTACTCTTATCCTAAGTAACTCGTACCGTATCATCATCACTCTTATCCTCAGTAACTCGTATCGTATCATCATCACTCTTATCCTCAGTACCTCGTACCGTATCATCATCACTCTTATCCTCAGTAACTCGTACCGTATCATCATCACTCTTATCCTCAGTAACTCGTATCGTATCATCATCATTCTTATCCTCAGTATCTCGTATCGTATCATCATCTCTCTTATCCTTAGAATTAAAATTAAGTAAAAGATTGTCATCCATTTAAAAAAAGTATAATATAGTAATTATGAATATAAAATATTAAAGTATTAGGTTGCTGAGTTTTTATTTTTCTTTAAAACCCAATTGCGTATATTATTTTATCTTATGAAATGCTTTCGAGTTTTCCTGCTGCTCGTTCCATTTTCATCTGTTTTCTTAAATCCTTCAAGTTCAATGCCAACAAATTTTACTACCGAGAGTTTTAGACCTATTTTTCACAAATAATAAAAATAAAAAATTATTACGCTAATGAAAGTTTGACCATTCATAAAAAAAAATTATTTTTTTTGTATCAAAATTTTATATCATCTTGAAAATCTTGAATAAATCACCTCAGAAACTTATGTAGTGAAATTGCAAAAAGTATTGGAGTCTTGTATAAAGTAAGAAGCGTTTTGAATAAATATCTACTAATTCAACTTAATTATTCTCTTATACATTGTCATAATAATTATGGTAATTTTGCGTGGGTTAGCGCTTACAAAAGTAATTTAAAACCACTTTATTGTCAACAGAAGCACATTGCACGACTTATAAACTTCAAAGATTGTCTTACCACTCTCTTAATTAATATGAATATTCTTAATATATATTAAGTAAATGTTTTTTAATGTTCTTTGACTTATGTTCAATTGTAAAACCAACACTTCTCCAACCCTCTTTATTGATTTATATTCTTTAAAAGAAAAAAATAAATATTCTTTAAGAAGTTATAATTCTCTTAAACAACCAATTATCCAAACAAACTTAGGTAAAACCTGTATTTCATTTTGTAGAGCTTTCTTATGGAACAATACTGTTAAAATTTTTAATTTTTCTCATGAGTGGAAATATTTCTTATTTAAGAGAAAACTTAAAGAAGTAAGTTTTTCAATTGATAATATACTTACATACTTTTAAATTATACTTAGCTCTTAAATACCTAAATATTGATTTATTTTATTCAAAATTAATTTAAATTTTTTATTTATATACATTTATTTGAATATAACTAAAGGTTGCATTGACTAAAATATTTGGTTTATATATATTTTATTTACGCTTTTATACTGAACGACTTTAAATGTAAATACAATTGCTGCGCTACTTTTTAATCTTTATTTAAACTTGTATTATTGACTATGTATATATATTTCTGATTTTGTAAAACTAAAAAATAAAAATTAGTATATGTATACGTATGTATATGTGTGTGTGTACGTATGTGTATGTATATGTGTTTATGTGTATGTATATGTGTATGTGTTTATATGTATATGGATGTATATATATATATATATATATATATATATATATGTGTTTATATGTATATGGATATATATATATATATATATATATATATATATATATATATACATCAGTGTACGTATATGTGTATATGTATGCATATGTATGTATCCATGCATGTATGTATGTATGTATGTATGTATGTATGTATGTATGTATGTATGTATGTATGTATGTATGTATGTATGTATGTATGTATGTATGTATGTATGTATGTATGTATGTATGTATGTATGTATGTATGTATGTATGTATGTATGTATGTATGTATGTATGTATGTATGTATGTATGTATGTATGTATGTATGTATGTATGTATGTATGAATTTATGTATGTATGTATGCATCTGGATATGTATATTTGTGTATTTGTATATGTGTGTGCGTTTGTATGTGTATGTGTATATTGTATGTTTGTGTCTATATTGTGCATTTGTATGCGTATGTGAATATTCATAAACCTTTATACCAGCAGAGTAGCACTGTACAGATATATCAAAGACGAGATAACATTATTACAGACGAAGAAAGAACATGAAATTACATTACAGGTATTTGATCAAAATTTATCAATACAATAAAGATCAATACTACAAAGCGAAAAAAGTAACATCCTGATTTTTTATACTTTATTGTTGAACTTGTACATATACTTTAAAGAAGAAATTAACATACAAAAAAACATGCAACTCATGGAGAAATTAGTCGTAAATATTAAAAATGAAGTAGAAAAACTCAAATGAAATATCAACTAATAATCATTGAATGAAGATTACTTGACCATATATTTTGATTTTGAGAAAGTGAAATTTATCTAAAAATCACTAATGTAAGGCTATGTAGTTTCGCTGCTAGCACCTTTAAGCAAGCAACTTAAAACTATAACGAAAAAAATCTCTAAGTTTCAACAGCGGTTCTCTGTGACAAGACCTTAAGGTCTTCTTAGAGTGTCCGCATTCTTTATATTTATCCTTAATTCTTTCAAGTGTAATTTTTCTCTTTTATATTGGTATTTTAAACGTTTGTATTTTAAATCGTGTAGTAAAGAACAAAAAATAAAATTATTTAGAATGTTTTTGAAAACATTCTAAATAATTTTACTTTATCTTTTAAAAATAAAAACATTCTGAATGTTTTTTTATTATTTTATTATTATTATCCTACATCAACTATTTAAGATAGTCAATGTAGGATTACTCCGCGTATGTTTTACAATTATTAAATAATAATAAAAAACATTCAGAATGTTTTTATTTTTAAAAAACAAAGTAAAAACATTCAGAATTTTAAAAAATTTTAGTCCTTTAATTTGTGGATTTGGGGTATAAATTTTTAAAGTCTGATTTTGCTCGAAGCCATCGATATATATATATATATATATATATATATATATATATATATATATATATATATATATATATTATATATATATATATATATATATATATATATATATACATATAGATATAGATAGGGATATAGATATATAGATATAAATAGATATATAGATATATATTTTTATCAATGGCTCCGCGCAAAATCGAACTATTTGCAATTTCCGCTGAAAACATTTTTGCTTTATCTGTTATCTCCGTATAAAACAAAATTGGTTTATCTGCGATCTCCGCGTAAAGTAAAATTGGACTATCTGCATTTATGCCAGATACAGTTTTGGACTCTTTGCTTTTTTCGGGTGCATAAATTTTCGATTAGTGTTTTTTTTTAATATTTGAAGTTTTTTATAAAACTCTATAAATCTTTAAATAATAGCGGTTATTTAAACACAAAACCTCGATCATAAGTTGATTAAGTTTGTGAGTAATCAAGTAGTTATAATTAGGATTAATTGATTAAAAATAACTTATGCTGTTGTTAAAAACAACATGGCATATGTAACAAAGCATTGTTATTTAACGTAGCAATGTTTGTTATTTGAATTTGTCAATTAGTATGTAACTTACATACTAATTAATAAATTCAAAATATATACTTTATCAACTTTATTTAGTCTTATTGTTGTTGTGACTAATAACTTTAGATCGAATAAAATTTTTGTTATGTTATGTTGCATTGTTGCTAAGTGGTCTTTATATGCAAGATCATCCTCCAAGTCCACTTGACTTTCTTTATATGCAAGATCATCCTGCAAGTCCACTTGACTTTCTATAAATGTTATATTGTTATAAACGCATGTTCTAAAATTGAATTAAATTGCTGACACTTTTAGGATTTTGCTGTAGTAATAAACATCCTCAGGAGGTTCACTCCTGGAATATTCTTCATGATTATAAAAATATCTAAAAAAGATTCTAGAATAGCCTTCAAATTTGCTATAAAATCTTGTATTACAATACAGCATTAATATTTTTCTATATGTTTGCAGTATTCCATAATTAATTTTTAATATTTTGATGAACTGGAAATGTTGTTTTATATATCGCTTACCCAGATCAAGGATGCCACAAGTCAAAAATTATGAATATTGAGTTATAAATGTCATTTGATAGTATGTTATGCGTTGTACACGTTGACAAAATACCACAAGTCTAAAACGAATGTTTACAAAATGACAGATACAAATGGTACTCTTAGTTGGAAAAAATATTAAAAACTTAAGACTTCAATCCTAATTTTCTCAGTTTGACACTTTTTGACTTGTGGCACCCTTGAACTGGGTGTACGATATATATATATATATATATATATATATATATATATATATATATATATATATATATATATATATATATATATATGTATATATATATATATATATATATGTATATATATATATATATATATATATATATATATATATATATATATATATATATATATATATATAATATATATATATATATATATATATATATATATATACAGTGCTGGACAATGATGTAGAAATTTTTAATTTTTGAACAAAATTACGTTTTGAAAAATATGTTTATTGCAAAATAACAGCAATACTTGCACAAAAGTATGTAGGGTATAAAACTACATGTACATATAAGATAATTAGTTCGTATATGATAAGTGTTTATCATCAAACAGTCTTTAATATTAAGTTAACCCCCTTTGATCTTGATGACTTGAGCAACGCGTCTAAGCATACCCCGAATAAATTCGGCAGCAAGTCGTTTGAGACGTTCGTCATGGTGCCATACTCGTATCAAATGTTCTATCAGATCACGTTTGTTAGCAAAGGGCATCTTAAAAATCGTTCCACAATCTCTCTATTGGGTTAAGGTTGGGACTGTTTCCCGGCCAGTCCAAAACAACTATGCCTAGAACATGAAGAAACGTCATCACTGATTTTGCAGTATGACATGGAGCGCAATCCTGCATAAATATTCCTCTCCTTTGTCCGAACCATTCCCTCACTTGTGGAGAAAGTCGATCTTGGATAATGTTTCTGTATTGGTCTTGTCTCATAGTACCTTCGACAATATGAAGCTGTCCTGTACCGAACACAGATATGTAACTCCACGCCATAACTTTGTCAGCATGCTTCACTATTGAAACTGTACAGGCCGGTAAATCACATTCAGTGTAACGTCTACGAACAAAGGGCAATCTTTCCAGCATGGTTTCGATTGACGACTCATCCGAAAAGCAGACCTTAACAAACAAAACAAAAAATTTATTAAACCATTTTGCTATTCAGTTTTTATTTAAGTCTAACCAATAAATATTCATACTAAACACATGTACATGTAGATAAATTAGTAAAAAGTACAGTAAGAGTAATAAAATACATCAGGAAAAATAAAAAATTTAATACTTACCATAGACCAATCTTCAGCTGTCCAATCACGATACTTCAAAGCCCATTCAATGCGTTTCTTCTTCATGGCATTTTTCAGAAAAGGCTTCACAGTTGGTCTGTAGGCCAAGTATTACAGCTTTTCCTACTCCAACTCAGATTATCATAACTAATTTCAAGTTTTTGTTTAATTCTACTAACAGAAGCTGGTGAAATGCCTAGTTTTGCTGCAATATCCTTATTTTTGATTAAAGAACACTGGAGCTTTAATTTCACGTTTTGTACCAGGGCTGAGATTGGAAACTTATCCCATTGTATCAATTAACTTACAATTATTAAATTAAAACTAATCTAATTACAATAATCTAAATAAACAATAATGCCGTATCATACAATTACACAAATAAAGATTGCATACCACTAACATCATACCGTTCACTCATCAAACACATTTTGTACAATAGTTATATTTACAAAACTCATAAAATTATGTACAATATTCAAACCGTCACTAGGTATACAAAGCGTCACGTAAACAAACAAAATGGCGTTTTGCATAGATATTTATTTGAATTTCAAAACCTATACACTTGGTTTTGTCATTTTTAACAAATTTAATACATTTTAGGGGTCTATTTGGTATATACTTGTTAAAATAGACAGAAATTGTGCAAATTTTTAATTCATTGTCCAGCAATGCATATATATATATATATATATATATATATATATATATATATATATATATATATATATATATATATATATATATATATAAATTTATATTTATATATATATATATATTTATATATATATATATATATATATATATATATATATATATATATATATACATGCATATACATATATATATATATATATATATATATATATATATATATATATATATATATATAAATATATATATATATACATGCATATACATATATATATATATATATATATATATATATATATATATATATATATATATATATATATATATATATAAATTTATATTTATATATATATATATATATATATATATATTATATATATATATATATATATATATATATACATGCATATACATATATATATATATATATATATATATATATATATATATATATATATATATATATATATATAAATATATATATATACATGCATATACATATATATATATATATATATATATATATATATATATATATATATATATATATATATATATATATATAAATTTATATTTATATATATATATATCTATATATATATATATATATATATATACATACATATACATATATATATATATATATATATATATATATATATATATATATATATATATATATATATATATGTATATGCATGTATATATATATATATTTATATATATATATATATATATATATATATATATATATATATATATACATATATATATATATATATATATATATATATATATATATATATATATATATAAGTTTTTTTTTTAATATCCATACTTCTTTTGATAGCTCTGCATGATTCTTGTACCTAGCTGCATTAAAAGATTTTAAGTTGTTTGCATACCGAACTTTAAAAGGTGTTTTGCTAAGTCAAAAATACACTTTTTCTTCCGGATTTATATTCTGGATTGTTTGAATAGATGGTGGCCTGATAAACAATGTTGTTGGAAAGGCAATGGTTGTTCATTGGACATTTGGTTTTTTCAATGCAGTTGCATTTTATTTCATTAGTTTTTGCCTCCTTATGTAAAAGGCTTATATTGTGAGAGTTGATAATGGATTTTATGTTTAGCATGCAGGAATAACTTATTTTGATTGTGTTTCTATTAAATATTTTACGAAGTCTGTGGTTAACTGGAAAGTGGAGGTAGATGAGATTCAAAAAACATTTACCTATTTTTGTAACAAAATTTGCATTGAAAGGAGGATTATACCAAATAATCTTGCATTTATGGTTGCCGTTTGTTGATTTTATACTTGGATGGTATGCAAGTTCGCAATTGTAACCCAATTTTTTCAAGGCTTCTTGATGAGGAGGAATAATTTCTTTAAAAATCGATTCACTTGACGATGCTGCTGATAATCTTAATTCAATAGTCTATTTGATTCAGTTGTCTATCAGAATTGTTTTTCTTTTATGGTTTGAAACCAATGTATAACATTTTAGTTATTAGTCTTTGATATTAATGATTTTTATCCATCGATTAATGGAAATCTACTAAAAAATGGAATAATTTTTGCAGAGCAACATCTAACAATAAATATCGAACAAAAGAGTTTTATACACCATGCAAGAAAATCATTATTATTTAGCAATGGAACTGCTTGGATTAAAAAGGGAGGATTATTCGATGTCACTATGGGGGTCTTTGATGACGCTGAGATTTGCGAATTAGTTGGGATTTTTATTTTGCATCAAATCTCGCAGTTTTATGACAAAAGCAATTTCGGTATATATCGAGATGATGGACTAGCTATGTTTAGCAATAAAAGTGGTTAGGAAATGGAGAGGATAAAGAAACATTTTGTACAAATTTTTAAAAATAACAATCTTCTTATCTCTAATAAATGTAACTTGAAAATAGTTAACTATCTCGGTTTAGCGCTAAACCTTAACGATGGTTCTTTTCAGCCATATAGCAAACCAGATAATATACTGAATTATATACATATTAGTTTTAATCATCCACCGAGTGTAAAAAAAAGTATTCCTTAGTTTGTATGAATATATTAGTATGCATAAGCAAAGTATAACAGGTTTAGTATACGGTACAAACATTCTATATTTTTACAATTAATACAAAAATAATAAACTATTGGAATTGTTGTTTTTTTATCATCTTTCACTCAAGTTATTATTATAAGTTTGGTTCATTATTTATTAAAATTTTATCTATTGTAACTTGTTTCAGTTTAAGAAAAACCACAGACCAGAGTGTTAGGCATGACCCACCACAGTGCCTATCTATACTTATTAAAAGTTTCTGATAAAACCTAAATAAATGATCGTAATTCAAAAGAGATATGTTTTGTGTTACAACAAATTTAACATATCGATTTCAAAAATTATGCTTGCAACACTTACATAGTTCAACATAAAGTCAAACTCTTCATTATTTTAGTACTAAATAAAAAATTTTGTGACAAAAAGATAGTAACAGAAATACTTTGCGAAAAGTATGTAATAGATGGTACAAATAGGATTTTCTGTTTTGGAAAGACTGGGCAAGACTGGAAAATGTGATTGTTAAATTTGTAGATTTACATAGAAATCTAAATGAAGAGTATAAGTTACTTTGGAAGTAATGCTAATGTTTGGTTATCAGAAAACTTTCGATATATGTAGAAAACTTTCAATATATTTATATGTATTTATGTATAGGTATATATGTATCGCAAAAAAAATACATCTAAACTTCTTACAGTATTTGTGTTAATAAGTTTAATGCTGTGCTTATAAGTAAAAAGTTCAATACAGGAAGTAGCCCACCATTTACGGTGGTAGTCTTCCAATAAAGTGATAGATGGTGGAAATGGAAAGCAATTTTTTGTACCAAGTTAACTTGGCATCTTTTATACAGGGCAGTCATTCTCCAGCTTTAAAACTGTTACACGAGTGGTGCGGTAAAATTTGCAAATATGTCTTAGAACTATCAAACAAAATAAAAGATAATGAGGATAAAGAAAAAAATAATTTAAAAACCAAGGACGGCCTGAAAGATGACCTAAGTAAATTAAAGCAAAATGTAAATTCGGTCAATATTGCCAACGAATGAGTATAAATTGTTGCAAAAGGTAGCAATAGTGGTAAAAGCCACCTGAGCAACTAGTGGTTGCTAATACAATCATAAATGAGCTGCACGACAGAGAGAAGAGAAAAAGAAATTTAATTGTTTTTGGGATTGGCAAAGCAGATTTTAAATCAGTTTATACCAGAAGACTTAGATCAAAAGACAAAACAAAGCCTGGTCCAATCTTAGTTGAACTGAATGAAACATCCATTAGAAATCCTGTTCTTTTTGCAGCAAAAGTTAAACAGTATCGATTATAAACAGATTTATACAAGTCCAGATCTAACTGAAGCCAAATCTTGAAACAAACTCTAAATTTCGATATTGTATCCGTGGTTGCGAAATCACGGATACAATATACGAAACCAATTGCGAAACTGCAAGAAGAATCAAAACGGTACTTAAAGCACCTTTATTACCTGGAAGTATAACAAAACTCATTTGAATTTATTTGAATGCTACCTCACTGGAAAATAAGTTAGATGAATTAAAGGTTGTAACAAACTTGTATTGTCCAAAAATTGTCAACTCAATTGTTAATATTCCTGGGTATAATGTATACAGATATAACAGAACTGGTGATCGTAGAGGCGGCTGTGTATGCTTTTATATAAAAAATTCAATAGATTCGTATGAGCTGGTCGACATTGATTTTAGTATTAGAAAAATCGAACAAGTTTGGGCAGTAGTTTATTTTGGCCAAGATAAATACCTAGTTGGTTGTCTATACAGACCAAATTATTTTGTTGATATGATAGATTTTGACAATATTTTCAAGATAGCAAGAGGATATGTTGATATTAATGCCTATTAATGTACTCATTATGGGTGATTTCAATTTCCCAGCTATTTAATAGTCAAATGGTAGTATAGCCTCAATTTCGAAAGACAGTGGCATAGAACATAAATTCTATAAAACTTTAATTGATACTTTCCTCTATCAACATATAAACATACCAACTTTTCACTTTTCATTATAAACTTTTTTTAATATATATAAATTTTTTAATAATATATAATTATTTCGATATTTCGCTGATATATCGTGATCAGCTTCATCAGGTATATTATACCTGATGACGTTGATCACGATATATCAGATATTTAAGTCCAACAATAATAATAGCTATTATTATTGTTGGGTCTGCGGACTTTTTTAAATTATATATTATACCTGATAACGCTGATCACGATAGATCAGCGAAATATCGAAATAATTATATTTCGATATTTCGCTGATCTATCGTGATCAGCGTTATCAGGTATAATATATACATAAAAAAAAAATATTATTAAAAAATATATATATATATTTTAAAAAAGTTTATACGCAGCCGTATTTATTGAATTCTACCCATATTTTAACGTATAACAAAAAAATGACTTTCAAAGAATATATATATATATATATATATATATATATATATATATATATATATATATATATATATATATATATATATATATATATATATATTATATATATATATACATATATATATATGTATCAGGTAGTGTATATATATGCTGTTGATCCAAGTTTTGTGCTTGATGACATAAACAAAGGTCATCAAATTATTTACTTTAAATTCGTCTTAAAAAATAATGTTAGCAGATTAGCTTCTAGTAACTTTAAGTTTTTGTATAGCAAAGCTAAATTTGATAAAATTTCTGCTTTTTTGTCCAATATCGATTGGGTGAAGTTGTACGAAATAAGACAGTGCAAGACATGTACAACAAATTTATTTACTATACCACTGAAGCATGCTTTTTGTTTGTGCCAACCATAGACATTTTATTAATCAAAAGCTCAACAACTCGATAGATTAATAACAAAATCAAACAATTAATAACAAGAAAAAGAAATTTAAGATACATAAATTATGCTCACAGATTAAATGATGTAAAAAATATTTTCAGGATGTCTTTACTATTAAGGAAAAAGGAGATCTTCCACCTTTTAATCTCGAATTAAATGATGTAATTAAATTGAAGATATTGAACTTGATGCTACTTGATGCTATTAGCTTTGAGTTAGTTTTATCTAAACTTAAATCACTAAAAGATAATAAATCACCTGAAGCTGATAAACTTTGTTCAATAGTACTCAAGAATTGTGCTACATTGTTTACTTTACCACTAACTCTTTTATTTAGAGAATCACTTAAAACCAGTCAACTGCTAAATGTAACACCTATATATAAAAAAGGTGACAAAACAGTGGCCAGCAATTATCGCCCTATTTCATTAACTTCTATTCCTTGCAAAATATTAGAATTATTATGAGAAAAAAAATTGAAAAACATCTCCACGAAAACAATTTACTAACAATCCAACAGCATGGTTTTGTAAAAAGCAAATCTTGTACCACAAATTTGTTAGAGACTCTTGACTTTATTTCTTCGTACAACAGCAATGGTATACCTGTTGATGTAGTAATGCTAGACTTTTGATAGCGTTTCTCACAAGAGACTCTTCGCTAAATGGAATGCATATGGTACTAATGGCTTAATTCTAAAATAGATGGAAGCTCTTCTAAATAATAAAAGACAAAGAATAGGTGGGTGAAGTTATTTCTGAAGGGGTTGTAAATTTTAGTAGCGTGCTACAAGGCTCTGTTATTGGACCCTTAATGTTTATTACATATATTAATGATCTGCCAAGTAAATTAATAAATAAATGCAAATTGTTTGCTGATAATACTAAAATTTTTTCCAAAGTAATTTCAGATGAGTGTACCTCAAGTCTACAGAGTGATTTAAATAGACCATTCAAATGAACAGAAGATTGGCTTTTAAAGTTTAATGTTGATAAATGTGTAGTAATGCGCTATGGAGTAAACAACAAAAAGAATCCTCTAAACATTAATGGCATAAATTACCAGGATCAAACAGCGTAAAAGATCTAGGTGCAATATTTTCTAAAAATCTCAAATGGAAATGTCAAGTTATTTCTGTAACAAATAATGCAAATAGAATGTTAGGTCAAATTAAAAATTCGCTTGAAAGATTGGACTTTCACTTACTTAAATTACTATATCTAACCTTTATTCGTCCTTTTCTAGAGTTCTCAGTACCAGTATGGTCCCCGTATCAAAAAGGTGACTGTAAAGTAATTGAACAAGTTCAGCGTAGAGCCACCAAACTAGTTAAATCAATAAGGTGTTTCAGTAACGAAGATTGATTAAAAGTTTTGAAATTGACAACCCTAAGTGAACGGAGAGAAAGAGGTGATAATATCCAACTATTTAAAACAGTGAACAACATTAATAAAATAGAACATAACAGTTAGTATAACAGAACATAACATGCAAGCTGTTCAAAATCATGTTAGAGGTCACCTTTTCAAGTATTATAGGCAAACAACAAAAAATTTGTAAAGGCATAATTTCTTTTATATTAGATCGGCAAACTTATGGAACTCATTGCCTTTAAAACTAGTCAAACCATCGTCTGTAAACTCCTTTAAATCAGGATTCGACTGTTGGACGAACAGCAATCAATTGAAGCGGCTGTCACAGTGTGCTCAAAAGCATGCTGACTGGCCAATCCAGTTACAGCAATAAATACTAACTAACTAATTATATATATATATATATATATATATATATATATATATATATATATATATATATATATATATATATATATATATATATATATATATATATATATATATATATATATATATATATATATAATAACTAGTTTCAAGTTTTAAGTTCAATTTTTAAATATGACTATTTTCTTATAAGTCGTACAAACTATTGTCTTTAGTTTGTATTTGTTTGATATTTATTTTAATAAATTTTTTTTCTTAATTTTACATTTCTTATTTGTGCGAGTTAAGCAGTTTTTGATTATATCATTTTTTTGTTTTGCTATAATGAAATTATATTAAAGCATTTATTTATATTTACATCTTTAACCACATGTAAATACATGTTTTATATCTAATCTTTTCCCCTTAGATCATTAAGGACTAAGGAGCTTCGCCATGATTAAAATACACAAATATTTTTCACTCGTACCAAATAAAATATTTTTTAAAATTAAATTCATAAATGAAAATATATGATTTTTTTTCTGTCATATAACCCTTATCTACTTTCGAGCATAAATATTTTCTATCAACATACAAATTTTATTAAAAAAAAGAAATTTTGATGTTATAGAAACGGTATATTTTATATATTATTAACATTATATAAACAACTTGTAAGTGAAAAATAATTTTACACTAAGAATGATAAAATTCTGTTTACTTTAAAATGAACTAATATACAATATTATAATATATTAGTAAAAGAATTTCCTAGTAAGATGGGGATGACCCCTGGATTTTGAAAATAATCCAAAGCGTTTCTAAAAAGATAATTTATTTTCTTTTTAGAAACGCTTTGGATTTAGATCACATTTGGCTTTAGGTATTTTTACACCTTTTTCTAGTTTTTTTAAATTTTTTATTGGGGAAAAAAAATCCAGCACTGTAAATATTGCCATAAAGATAATTATTAAATACAACAACATCAAAAGCATATTATACGGGAAATCATTTAAATTGTTATTTTGTGGTTATACGGCACAGAATTCCCAAGCAGTTTTCCTGACAAATATTTTAAGATTCATCAAGTCTTTATATTTTGATTCTCCATTCGGAATTCTGGATTGATAAGTGTCAATAAGTTCAATTGACGTGTTAATGAATTTTGCGGAAGAGGTTTGTAATCTTCAGTGGAAGAGTAACTTAATTTATAAAATATTTTTACCTCTGGAGTGTATTTCAGAAATCTTATATTTGTAACTGTCGCATCGCCCTTTTTACTACCTGGTCTGATTTTTGTGTAGTATTTAATACTTGAAAGTTTTTTAAAAAATTGTGTTTGAGAAACTTTACTTTATAATTTGAAAAAAATATTTTTGCATTTTCAATGAAAGCAATGTAGTCACGAGGCTCGTGTATTGCTCTACCTTTCAAATTTCTTTCAATAGTAGCGTGTACACTGTTTCCTTCCATATGTCATGTATGTCCTTTTTCCAAATATTTCTGTTTAATTATTAAACTATTTTGAAAATAAAATAAAAGAAGTGAGTTTGCTATTGTAGTACAACGACTTTTGTAGGTACAGCCGTCAGAATATATTGTCACTATATTTAGGCTTGGATTTTTTTCTTTAAATTCTAATAAGTGATAAAATTTTATCGAAGCAAACACATCACTTTCCAGCTCCCCTTCGGCTTCATCCCATTAATAACTGGTTGCCTCTTTTGTGTGTAGGTTATAGATAGTTTATAAATTTTGATCGTCTTTTTAAAGTACAAAGCACCGATAAAACTGGGCATAAAAGAGTTTACTGGCAATCCATTGTTAAAACTAGTTCAGTAACCCTTTCGTGACGAGTGACCATAAAACTTGTTTATAAATGACGAGTGATTCGCATGGCGGTTCATAAACAATTTTAAATTCTTTTAAATATATATAGCAATTGAGGAAAATTTTAAACTTATCCTTGAATTGTGAATAATTTTTTAAGTTAATGCTTCAAACCGTTTGTTAATTGCATTTATAGATCGCTAAAAAATCAATTTTAAAAAATGACTAAAAATATATTAAGTTATACTGTCATAAATAAAATCCATGATATTTTTTTCATAATAGTGGTGGAGATTTTTTTTGTTTGATCACCAACTATAAATGCCTCATTTATTTAATATAAATAACGATATGTTTATGTATTTCTTCTTTATTTGTTTAAGGTTACATAAAGAAACAATATATTTTTGTTAATTTCAACATAATAAAAAAAAATTTTAGGTTTTTTAATTTTCTGAAAGGTAATTCTTGACAAAAAAAACAAGGTCTTATTTGTAAAATTCTGACAAGTAGTTATCATTTTATACTCTTTTAATTGATCATGATCCTTGTTTGTTTTTTAAGGCGCAGTCATATAGCTGTTTTTAACACAGTCGCCAGTCGCAAAAGGGGTAAGGGCAACGTTTATCGAAATCTTTACTATTTTAAGCTTGCGTTATTAAATATCAGTGATCTGTATTACATGGATGGAAGAATATAGTCAGGTGTACCTTTTTTTTGTTCACGAATTTCAACGCAAACGTCTTACTGATCTTTTTTAGGTTTGGGTATAAATACGTTTTTCTTGTCAAGCAACTCATAAAAAGCTGTGATGCCCACGAGATCCAAGAATTTTTCTGCTGCTTTATTTTTGTAGAACCTGCAATATATATATATATATATATATATATATATATATATATATATATATATATATATATATATATATATATATATATATATATATATATATATATATATATATATATATATATATATATAATTCTGTATAGTATTTTATAATTACTCACGGTCACGTACCATTTGGTTTTTGCATCAGAGTCAGGTTACTTATTTGAACTTTATTGTGCGTTGATTTAAATGTTTGTGCTCTCCATATGTTAAGGCTCAAGGTTTTTGTTATTTTTTAATTTGCATTCGAGTCCTAATATTGTTAGGGGCTAGTGAGTAATTGGTATTGATATTATTATTAATAATTAATACGTCTCTGATTACTCATTATGTCATTACTCAATGTACTGTTGTAATAATGATTTTTACAGTTACAACAGTATATTGAGAATTTAAAAACGTGATGCAACTTTTTGAGGCCCTATCTCAAATTTCAAGTATCTTAAATATGAATTCTTTCTAAGCAAGTGTCAAAATCTTTTGTCAACCGCATTATTAAAAATGTATTGTATTGAAGTAAATGCAGAAAGTACTGTATCAAAATATAAAAATATTCTTGCATCTCTACTATAACACACACCCCACATTCACTTTGAACATAGGGATCGTCCATAAAGTACGTATGCTTGGAGAGAAAGACTAAAAAAGCATATGGCAAAATGTGGTTGAGGGTAGGCGAAAAAAAAGCGTACGTACTTTATGGACAACCCCATACGCATTACCAATAATCAAGCCCTTTTCCTCAACACAAAAATTTTTTCAAAGCATTGAAAACAAAGAAGCATTTAGTAAAAAAAAAAATTGTAAGAGAGATAACTAACAAAAGATAGTCAATTCGCTTACGTACTTTAAAAAAGTTTGAGAACCACTAATTTATATTAAGTATTTAACAACTGAAATAAAATTTATTTATTACCAGTTATATTAGTTAAGTTCTACACCTTTTCAATATGTAATTGAGAACTTGAAAGTGCTAATTAAGAAACGTAAGATGTAATTTAGAAGATGAAAGTTGTAATTGAGAAACGTAAGATGTAATTTAGAACATGAAAGTTGTAATTCAGAAACGTAAGATGTAATTGAGAAGATGAAAGTTGTAATTAAGAAAGCGTTAGATGTAATTGAGAAGATAAAAGTTGTAATTGAGAAAAGTATAAAGAATGCAAAGTTCTTTGTATTTTGAATTTTGTAGTCCTATTATACTATGTAATTTAAGGCTGGAAATAATAATATAATTTCAACAAAATACAAAAAGTCATGAAAACGGCATTTGAGATTTAGGCGGTAACTGGAAAAATTCTATTGAGTGTCATTTAAAACTTTCTTTTATTTTTGTTTGTGAAAGATTTAATTAAGATTTCAGATGAATAATAGACAAAATACAAATAGTTTATTTACATAAAAAAATTAAAATTGAAATTTAAACAACGTCATTAAAAATCATTGCAATATTTAGTTAAGCACCAACTTGAACGTCTTCCATATTTAAAATCGTTGCGTAATGCGTGGTCGTATGTTGTACAGCGCGTGTACAATCACCTTCCATTATTGTATTTTTTGCCGCAGTAGCAATTCTTTCTAAATACTGCATTCGTTGTTCCATAATCTCAGCACCGAAAACAGGTGGAATGCGAATAACATTTTTAACGTTTATTTTTATTTTGGACCAGGTAGCTTCCACTGGGTGTAACATTGGGCTGCAGGGTCCTAATCGTAACAACTGAGCCGGTAAATTTTCAAACACCATTTCCAGTTAATTTTTTTGGTTTAAAACCACCTCTTCCAATAAAATTTAAATTTCCGTTGAGGACCCAATTGTATAATGTCTTATTTTTAACACCTAAAGTTTGCGCCAGAGTCACCCAGTCGTCGTTTCGCTCAGCACATTCAATTGCTCTTCTTCTATCATTCGATGGAGAGAAAATATAATACTTTATTTCAACTTGTTCAGTTGTATGTATTTCATGTCTACAAATTGGACAAGGTGATTCTGGTTGTTCCAGAAGTGGTTGTAAACAAATTTAGTGAAATAAATGTTGCACGGATTCAATTTAATAACAGACTTTGTATTCATAGTGTATTGACAAACAACACAAAGATCTTTCAATTCCATTGCTGTATTACTTGATTGCTGGTGCATACAAACGTTAAATTTGATATTATTATTTTATTAAAATGCATGTCCAAGAAGATCTTTTATGATGACCTTTAAGCTTACATTGAATTCGCAATTACAAATAATTTTCTCATTTACATATTACGATTTCTTAATTACAACTTTTGTTTTTCAAATTACATATTGTGATTCCTTATTACATGCTGGGTTTCTCAATTACATTTTAAAATTTCTTTAGTACATGTTGTGTTTCTTAATTACATATTGCGACTTCTAAATTACATGTTGTATTTCTCAATTGCATCTTACTTTTCTTAATTACAACTTTCAAGTTCTCAATTACATCTTGAAAAGGTGTAGAATATCAACTAAGGTCTTGAGTGTTTATTACGAACTTAGAACAGAAAGTTAAAATAAGGCGCTAATCTTAATTAAACTTTGTATAAAAGAATATATTGACCCCAGAGCTATAAACCCTTTATCTAGGTATATTGTACTTGAATGTTTCAGCCTTAGATGTCCAGTCATCAACTAGGTAAAGTCTTTTGGTGTCTTTTTGACAGTAATGAGAGACCAATTTTTCTAACGAATCCATAAACTCATCAGCATACTGCTTACTCAATTGAAAACTAGTAAATAAATCTGGTTTTGAATGTACGTAAGGATTTGTTTTTGGGAAATCTGTTTGACAAAAACGTTTTACTGTGCAATGAGACAATGCCAGAGCGTTTACAAAAAATTGCTTGCATATAGGCTGTATAGTATTTTTAACTTTAAGGTGGTATGCAAACTCATTATATCTACAGTATTTATCGTATGGCTTAAATACCGTTTTTCGATTAGTATTGCTAAGACAAACAACTTACCATTTCAACTTTTAGATATTTATCAAGTAGACAGACCACGGTTAAAGTATGTTGTCTCGTCATTAATGTCACAACACCGGTGATCTTTTTTAAAGTACATAGTACTTTCACATCTTGGACCAAATTCTTTGGCATTTTTTTGAATTATTTTAGGAACCCCATCAACTAGTTTAGTACCGGTATATTCGTTACCTTGCTCGCGCAGTCTTTTGTATACATTTACAAAAGTGCTTTTTTTTAAAACTTTTTAAAATGCGTTGTTAAGATCATTCCTAATATTTAATGCATTACTTGATTTATCAAAAATATTGGATAGTTCAAAGTTATTTCGGAGTTTAACCGTTAAAAATGTTCTTTTCCTGTCCGATAAACCATCATCATTTACTATCATTTACTTTGAGCCATACTGCAATTAAATTTTTTTTTTTTTTTTTTTTTTCTTTTCTTTTTTACATTTCTTCAATATTTATAAAATCACAAGTTAAGATATAATAATATAAACAATTACAAGTAAGGATTTTTACTATAAATAATAAAAAAAAAGAATGCGGAGACTCGAAGAACACCTTAAGGTCTTGTCGTCGAGAACCGCTGCAAATTCGTTACAAATTTACGTGTTACATATTTTAAAATAAATAAAAAAAACTGTGTTTAACAATATTAGAAGAAAAACATAATTTAAATTAAAAATAGAAATTTTCAAATAAATTTAATAATTTCAAATAAATTAAATAATTAATAATCAATAATAAACTAGAAAAAAAACTTATCTAATTTTTTCTTCGACAATTTGTTTCACTATCAGTAGGTTCATCAGGAAGGTTAACAAGTTATTCATTAGTTAACCTTATATCTTGTATATTAACCTAAGATGTTTATAAACTTATGTTTCATTATTACTAGGTTCATCAGACTTCCTGATGAACCTACTGATGGTGAAACAAGTTGTCAAAGATAAAATTAAGTATTAAAAAGATAAGTATTTTTAAGTATTATTAAGGATGAGTATTTTTTCTAATTTATATATATATATTATATATATATATATATATATATATATATATATATGTATTTATATATATGTATATATGTATATATATGTATATATATACATGAATATATGTATATATATATATATATATATATATATATATATATATATATATATATATATATATATATATATATATATATATATATATATATATAGTAACCTAGATCGTAACTAACGAAATTATTGTTATAAACTATTTTTGTTCCATACGAATTCAAACCATGTGGAGTTTTCTTCGTTGTGTACTTAAAACCCTTCTTTTTTGGAGATGCAACTGAACTGAATACAACTAGAATCAAAATCAAACTGAACCTAAGGTTTAGTTGGATTTGAGCTCTAAATCATTAAACATTGGTTTAACCAGATGTCACCTCAACTGTAGTGATGATCAAACAATTTTGATCCAATTACATTTGATAATTTTTACATATCTAAGGTTTTGGGATATAACGATATATAAAAAAGGGTTGTAATTTTTTACTATAATACTAATAACTATGATACTATAAAAATAGCTGTTTTTTTCTATAAAGGAGTAATTACAATATTACAAAAAACTACTGTTTTAAATAAACATATCCTTAACTTGCACATTTTTCTGAATATCAGGCTTTTATTACTGTTACAATATATCCAATATAATAAATCATCACAATTCTAATAGATAATATTTGTTACTTGAATTTAAATTATAGTCACATTTAGGTAACTATTAACTTTAGAAATCATAATTTAAACAAACTTTTTTTAAATAACTTTGTAGTCCAAACATATTTTTAAGATCTGACATATTTTGTTTGATGATAACAATAATACACTTGTATTAATTAATTTTTAAAGCTAAACAAACCAGCTCGTTATTTCACATTTAACCAAAACATGACGACTGCTATATGCTATATAGTGTACCTATATAATATAGATAACACAGTAACACAATTTTTTTTTTCTGTTGAAAATAGACAAACTTGAAAAACACCAAACAATTTTTCATGTATTCAACGTAATCGAATAAACCTCGTAAAACTGTACAACGTTTTCTTAATCCAGCAGCATTCTAATTTGAAAACAAACAGTTGGTTTTGCAATTAGCTACACATTGATCAATTCATGATGTGTATACACTTACTAATTAAGTTCAGAATTGAGATAAAAGTAGATGCAAACTGTAACAAAATAAAATGTGGCACGTTAAACTTTGTGTTTAAACTTAAACAGATTTATATTTCAGGAATAGATGGAAAATCATGCAATTACTGTTTTCTTATTAACAACTTTTATCATTATATCTGCCATTTGTAGTGAAATCACATTTTGACAAGGCGTAAAACTTGGAATGCGCGGAGAATTTTATAATAGGCGGAGATTTCAGATTTTGCGCGGATCCATCGATATATATATACATATATATATATATATATATATATATATATATATATATATATATATATATATATATATATATATATATATATATATATATATATATATATATATATATATATATATATATATATATATATATATATATGTATTTGTATAGATTTAGACGTATAGAATATATTTGAGGTTAAGTATTTTGATGTGATAATACGAAGTCTCTTGTACGTATTACAGTGCTCAATATTATTAAATAATAGAGCTATATATATTTATATTTCATTTAGATGAATAAGAATAACTGATTGGCGGGACTTAAAGTTTCATGCCCGAAGGCAATTATCAGCCGTTATTATGAACAAAAAACGTAGAATGAATGACCTCTGACGTTATATGCAAGTCTACGTAATAAACAAATCAAAAAACAAAAAATAAAAAGCCGTTATAGTTTTCTAGTCTCTTATGTCAAATAAAGATAATAAGAATTTTTTTGAATGATGGTACTGAAATACAATTTCTTTTTTTTTTATTCAGTAGGTTTTTTCCATTATGTGATAAAATAACATATTTTTTGTAAAGCAAAGGTAGGATATTTTTGTTGCTAGTTTGTAAGGTTTGAAACGTTTGACAATTTTCTATTATACTATTGGCTTTATGTTTTGGTCATTTAAGCTCCATATTTCCTTAGATAGTTTGTGTCATTTCTATACTTAATTTAATTGGTGCATTAGTAATGCCAAAATATACTTTTTTATTACAATCATAATGGTTAAAACTTACGGTTGCTTGGCAGACAGTATTGTTAGACAAACATTGATTGTTCAAAGGGCAAAATGCTCCCTTGCTTATAAAGCAATCGCTTAACAATAATGTGCACACAAACAAAAGTTTTTATAGTCTTAGACTTGTACGTGTTATTGGGAGTATGCTGACTGAAAAAGCTGTCGAGATAGTGGAAGTTTTAGCAAACTTAAACTGGAGTTTAATAATGATATTGTCAATACAACTACAGATGTTGTATCTATAATGGTTAAAAATTTGTCGTTTAATCAAGCCAAATCATCACGTATGCTATGCCGATGCAATCTTTGTTGAAGTAAGGTAAGGAGCTAACCTGCATTAAATTTGAAAATAGTTCAGAAGAACTTGTTATTTTTATGATGATATATTGCAGATGCGTGTAAAATCAGAATTTAAACATGAACTTAAACCGATTTTAGACTGCAAGACATGTTGGAACTCATTATTTGATATAATTAATCGTTAAGTCGAGTTGAGCAAGCGCTTTTAAATGATTTTTTATTAAAGCGCAGTTTCCAATAACAATATCAAACTTTTATTATATCATTATTTTTTTCTAAACACTATTTAGGTTTTAAAAAAAAAAACTGTAGACTTTATTTTCTTTACAGTTCACACCGTAGAGTTGGTTTTCACAACGTAAAAATGAATTTAAGTGTCTCACTATCCGGGCCGCCCAGCGGTTAGGGGAGGGGGTTAAAAGGAGCATAGGTGCTGACATTTATTAAAAATACATATGTTGTGCATATTTTTACTGGTGTTAAACTTTTTAATCAGCCTTCTTGTCAGGCTGCAACAAAAATATTAAAACCTGGTCGCCAAGTCATTAAAGACGCCAAAAGACGAATAAAAAATTTATTAAAGTGCTACCATATAATAAAAAATATACTTTATGCGTGTTTTTTCTAGTGTCCATACTCTATATTAGTGTTAAACTCTTTAATGAGCCTTGTTGTCAGACAACAAAAAAATATTAGAACCAACCATTGGCTTTAAAAAAATTTGTAATGTTCCATAATTATTACACGATATCTTGTTGAAATTTTAAAATCCTCGAAAACAATAACGTTCTTTTCAAAGAAAAAGTTGTCTTGAATTCATTAAAATAATATCAACGGTTTTCACATTTATAGATTTTTCAGTTTGAAGTAGAAAGCTGTTCCTGCTTTTCAATTTTAAAAAGTCTACCCAGTTACTTATTTATATTTTAATTTAATTATATTTATTCTAAATTATTCTTATTTAACAATAATATTAATATTCTTAAAAATTCTTATTTAAGAATAATTTAATAAATTATAAATAATTTAACAGATTATAAAAACGTTATTGAAAAACGCTGTAACACAATAAATTGACAGTTACAATACGAAAACAAATAAAATCAGCTATTTTATTTGTTGTGATATGGCAATTTTTAGCTTTTTTTTCTGCCATACGACAATTTATTTTTTCTAATAATCGCTTATTTTTCTAAAAAATGTTGTATCATAATCCAACGTGTTGTATCATAATCCAACGTGTTGTATCAAAATCCAACGTGTTGTATCATAATCCAACGTGCTGTATCATAATACAACATGTTGTATTAATACAACATATGGTAATTGTCTCTTTACAGTGTTATAACGTATTTCAATAACATTTTTTTATGATATGTACACAACGATAAAATTGCATTTTAAAAAGTATATTATTATTAATTGATCATAATGGTTATTTACTTAGTAACCAAATTATTGAAAAATATACTGCCGCAGAAACATGTGACTTTTCCATAAACATGCCATCAAACTCATAAATATATTTTGTTTATTTGGTGATTATAAAGATTTTGATTTAAATCTTATACCAATTCTAATAGCAAAAGTGTAGAGCAAGCACAATTCATGAGAAAAAAAATGACGACTTTGCTACACGACATACAATCAATGTAATAAAAGGCATACAGTCAATTAGTCTGGTCAAAATAGATATTTCAGTTTACAATAATTCGCATAAAGCTCAAAATTGGTACAGACCTTGGGGACATTATCACAAATAAAATATCAAAAGTCCCCACCGATCCTGCATATGCAAAAAAAGTTATTCACATTCAAAAGTTAAAAAAAATGGTTTTTCATATTTTTCCGGTAAACGATAAATTTAATCAAAAAAAAAATTTATCATGCAAAAGTTTTTGATGAAATTATTTACAAAAAGTTGTCTTTTTTTCCTAAGAATCACGATTCCTGAGATATTGTTAATCTTAAAGTTGAAGAAGTCTTATTCAACATAATCTGTATTTTATGTTTTATATATTGTATATTAGTATTATTACTATATACTATTATATATATATATATATATATATATATATATATATATATATATATATATATATATATATATATACATATATATATATATATATATATATATATATATATATATATATATATATATATATATATATATATATATGTGTATATATATATTTGTATATTATATCTTCTTTGCTTTTTCCTTCTTTTTCCTTCTTTTTCTTCATCTTCTTCTTCTTTTTCTAGCTGGAAATGTGAAAAAGATATACAAGGTGTCTCATCAATATAATCATCAAAATCTTCATTTGTTGAAATTGATTCAAAATTGGAGCAAGACTGGCCTCGACAATTAATACGTATTGGTGAACACAATAACCCGACTTTTTTCCCAGTGGGCACAGTACGTTTTTAAAACGTTCTTTGGACGTTTTTATTAGGTTTAACCTTATAAAAACGTCTAAAAAATGTTTTAAAAACGTACCGTGCCCACTGGGTTGCAGCTACATTTTGTACTGCAACCCTTTTTGCAATTGCAAAAGATGGTGTTGAGAAGTATTTCCGGAGCTAGTTGGAGTAAAGCTTGAATTGGCTCTCACTCCCACCTACTAATTTCCAACCCCAGTCTGCTGGGTCCAGTTGGTTCCTTATCCATACTTGAACTTGATAGTTTACTCAATATAAGTGTTGACTAGCAGAAGTAGATGCTGGAAGAAGAAAAGATAGTTGCATTCTTTTATTGTTCCGTGTATTTTTAACTTAACTTTTATATCTATACTTGTGTATAAAAACAATTTTTTTTGGAGCTCTATAATGTGCACAAAGATGCTGTTCAAATAAGCTTACCAATCTACCATGCGTTCAGCTCTTATAAACTTCTTTACAATTGACACCATATTAAAATATTGCATCCATAGTTTTGCTGTAGGTCTTCGTTTTTTAAATTCTTTTAGTTTTTTATTGAACTGATAAAGAAATCTTTCACATATTGTATTATCGTAACCAATTTCGATATCGTTATATGAAATTATGTTATTTATGATATTTTCAACGGTAATATTAAGATCTGCAACTATCTCATCATTAATAACAAGATATATTTGTTGTACTTGATCTTCTTGAGGAAATGAAATTTTCAAGGTAACAAACTGAATGATTATCTTTATGTGAAGCGTGTTATTACCGTCTAAAGTCTTTACATTCATATCAGCGTTATCTGCAACATATTGAATAAGTGTGCCAGTTTGTGGTGGTAAGATTGGTAAGAAAATGTGGATGATGAAGAATTGATTCCTCATACATCACAGTGTCGTTGTAGGATGCGCATAAAGAAGAAAAGATTTGTGTAAGGCGTTTTGAACCAAACCGTCTTTGAAAAAATACTGAGAGACCAAATTGTAATTTTGACTTAAAAAATCTAGACCTAACAGCAAATGTAATACTGTGGCTGAAACCTGTACACACTAATTTTATATGTACTAATTTGGATCGTTTATTTCTAAGAATTACTTGCTCCAAAATAAAAGTCGATGACTCCGGAATATCGTTTTTATCTTCAAACATTTGATTAGTGAGGAATAGTTAGTATTATCAAAAACTAATAACTAGATGTCCTTTTAAATGATTGCTGATGCAGTTTTTAAGATTTGAAATTGTTCTTCCTCTTTATTTTGGCTTTTTTTTCATATTAAGCTTGGTTTAGAATATTGTCAAAAAAAAACAAATGAAAGTTCATCTGCCCGGTTTTTCAATGATAATTTTATTACCATACTTGATTTCAATCGTATCTTAATTGTTCTGTTATCTAAATCTGGATTTTTGCAAATACTTTTAAACTCTTCCAATAAAAACTGACAATCATCCTTCATTCCACGATCAATAAGAACTGTTACACACTTGTTAAAAGTTTACTTCAAATAAAAGATAAATGCGACAGTTGTAAAAAAGTTTACTTCAAATAAAAGATAAATGCGACAGTTGTAAAAAAGTTTACTTCAAATAAAAGATAAATGCGACAGTTTACTTCAAATAAAAGATAAATGCGACAGTTTACTTCAAATAAAAGATAAATGCGACAGTTTACTTCAAATAAAAGATAAATGCGACAGTTTACTTCAAATAAAAGATAAATGCGACAAAAAAGTATCAAGCAGCACAAATATGAGAAATAACCAAACGTTTTATCTGCAAAAGCCAGACGAAATATTGTTTAAGACAAACTTAATTTGGTATAACGCAGGCCCGTAGGAAGAAAAATTATATAAGGGGGGGTGGGGGCAATACTATTGGGTAAGTCGAATAGTAGTAGGTCCAAATTTTTTTGCCAAAGGAACTTACGCCAAAAATACAAATAACAAATTAGGTCCTTTCTAGCCTTTATTTTCTTTTATTTCTTAATTTGTAATCGCTTGCTTTTTTCTAATAATTAACTTTAAAACTACTTATTTGAAAAATTAATGGGAAGCGCAAATGTCCCTGCTGACCCCCCGTTTGCTACGGGCCTGTACTGTAATGAAATATTTTTAGCGTTTAAAACTTAGTTTTAAAAAAAAAAATTTATTTAAATAATCTTGAAAAAGATGATTAGTTAATTATTTTTCATACTTGGGTTCATAAAAAAGGCTTTACAAAAAAATTATATTAAAAAAAATTATTAAATAAAAAATATACTGAATTAATACTCGTAAATATCTTTTTAAACATATCACAATTATAAGAACCTAATTTTAATTAAATATAATTAATTTTAGATCGGATAAACAAAAATTAAATTCTCCCTATAATTAAGCAATATTTTGTTGTTCTAATCCAAGATCAGAGAAAAGCCACAAAAGCCATTTTTTTATAGATGGTAAATGGCGCTAGCAAAACAAAAAAAGTTTTTATCCATTTCCCTTGAACAACTTTTTTTGCAGATGTGGAATCGGTGGAGACTTTTTATATTTTATTTTTCATAATGTCCCCAACGCATGTACCGATTTTCAGCTCTATGCGAGTTATTGTAAACCTACCACTATTTTTTCGACTATTTTGACCGGACTAAATGTAGCGTTTTCTTGATAATTAAAGAGCAATAATGCACACAAGCTTAAGTATAATTTATAAAAATTATTTTTTATTTTATTGCTTTGATTAAGATCAAATGTATTTATCAATGACATGAAGGTGTAACACTTCACAATAATATTTATAAGAGTAAATTTGGTTTCATTCTTATCATAAGTAATTAAAACTGTTAATAACAGTTTTTACTGAAATGTTAATCCTTTATAAATATTTGTGTAATAAAATAATAATAAACAAAATAAATTAAGTTGGAAATATGTAAGTATAATGCAGAAGTTTCATTTTTATCATAAGTAATAAAAATATTTTTCAAAAACGTGTTTATTTGTGAGTGAAAAAAAAAGCGTAGGGTAACCTGGGGCAAAGCGAGACAATTAGGTTTTCTAGCTTTGTACAGAATTTTTTTAAAAATAATTAAGTTATTTTGTTTAATTATATTAAAAATTTCATGTTTTTTTTATGTTTTAAAGTAGTTTCCATCAGTTTTTTCGTATAATATGACATAGAAAAGTGGGTTTAAAGCTTACGAGTTGCGTCTACTTGATTGAAAAATCAAAAAAAAAAAATTTTCTAATGTGGAAAAAATCCACGTACGCCGCCATTTTTGACCATAGAACAAACATAATATTGAGTTTTTAATCATTTATTTCTTATCTTTCAGCTCCCATTCTTCTTTTTATGTCAGATTATTTTGTTTCAAAGATATTTAAGAAATATATAACTTCACATTTGCGAGGAAAGTGCAACAACGCTAGTAACTGAAAAAAGTCGTCAAAGTAAACGTTTAGAATAGCAAGTTTAAAAACTTTATAAATTGTCAAAGTAAACGTTTACGATATCATCATTTTATGAAAGAATTTTATGTAAAAGTAAAACATAGTTTTATTAGAAACTTTAAAAGAATATTACATAACTTTGTTGTCATTTAGTGACCAAAAATTTTTAAATGAGAAACTACGAGAGAAAAACTAATCAAGCTAACTGGAACGAAGATGACATGAAAAATGCTATTACAGCAGTAAAGTTGAAGCAGATGTCTTTAAGAAAAGCTTGTAAACACTTTAGCGTGCCAAAAGATTCACTACATCGGCGTGTTAAAAAGGCTTCACTTGAAAGTAGTTTACATACTAGTTTACTTAGAAGATTTAGAAAAGTGCTTTCTGATAACCAAAAACAAGATCTAAATAAGTATATAAAAGATATGGACAATTAATTTTATGGTCTCTTGATGATGGATATTAGATTAATAGTATTTGAGTTCTGCAAAAAAGTTTAATTCCAAATCCTTTTAACAAAGATAGTAAATTAGCAGAAGAGGACTTTGTGCGAGGCTTTTTAAAATGCCATCCTGATTTATCACTAAGAAAACCAGAAGCAATTTCTATAACAGAGTATTTGGTTTGAAAGAAAATAATATTAAAATCTATTTTTATAATTGAAGAGCAGTTTTCCAAAACTTGTTAAGTCCATTTTTGTAGTTTTGAGATATTTAGGTTTTTTTGTTTATGAAAAAACTAAAACTCACAGGTAAATTTGTATAACTTGAAAACATTCAAATTACTTACACTTCATTTATAATTAAGCTTTGGTAAATCTTTGTTTATTATAAGCCACTTTTTTAGCCCTTTAAAATGTATTGATTTTTTCAAAACTGTGTAAGTCCATGTGACTTAACAAGTTTTGGTTGAACTATAAAATGTACTACCTAAAAAACTCTTCTATAATTGTTGGTTGTTGTGTTGTAAAATCTTTTAATTTTACATAAAGTAAGTATTGTCTTTAAAAAATAACTGAAATTAGACTAAAGTACATACATACATACATACATACATACATACATACATACATACATACATACATACATACATACATACATACATACATACATACATACATACATACATACTAATGATAATCTTAATTGAAGATAATCACATTAAACTTTTTATTTGTATTTATTTACAGTCATTTATTCTTCAAATGCAGTGATTGAAAGCTTAATATGATTATAAAATACTTAATTTTAAACAACATTATTACAGAACAACATTAATAACAACAAAATGCAACAATTTAAATCTCCAATATATTATTTTTGGCTTTTTATTGAAAAATTTTCCAAAACACACTAAACAAGAACACTAACCGTTGCAATAAAATATAAAGTATCTACATGTAATAGTAGTTGACAAGACACACGTCTTAATAGTGAAGTAATAATATTAATATGTGGATTATGTCAAATGAAGCAAACTTAAATGATACAATGAACAGAAAATAAAAATACATTACATTTCAAAAAAATATAACAAAAAATATTAATAATAGAACAAACATCAGTTATAGGAAATTTTTACAAAAAAGATTCAGTGATCATCATAGATCTGAACTTCCTCTCCTTCTCCTTCAACATTCGCTTCCAATACATCATTATAAAATAAAACTGCATTAGCTGGAATAGTAAAAAATGACATAAGTTTTCGCATATCATCAGCTTTAACTTTTTTAACTTTGTTTTCTGGGGTTAATTTAACAGCCTTTCCAAGCGCCTCGATTTTCTTCCCCTTGGCCAAAGCTTAGCTCAAGCCATGTGTATATGTCCACATTTTGTTTGTCTTGTTTTGCACCCTGCCTTACAAATGTAAGGATGTACAGTCATACCTGGCGAGCATAAAAAACTTCACCTACACTAAGCTTGGGAAGTGGTTAATTTTGCTGCATATCAAAGGAAATAGTGATTGTATCAGGCTGAGTATTTCTTAACAGATCAAAAAACTTTGAAGCACGCAGTTTGTGGACTCGCAAGTCAGTAATAAGCTTTTGCTTAGCAGCTGGTGTGCTTGCACACTTAATTTCCATTTTCGTTGTCTCACAAAAAGAGCAGACATCAGTTCTAGGATTTCCAAAGCCTAAGTTGAATTTGGAAAGGAACACTCGAGTAAACTTTGATAACGAAGCTTTTTCATGTTGCATAGATTTCCACGTACGCCACATTTTGGCAATAGACAGCTCTAGGGGAAGATACGACCTCACACTTTTGCCTCTCCCATAATGACTTTCTCTGCATCAATAGGTAGCAATGAAGTCTGTGATGCTTTTTGTTATCCTTATATCGTTGAGACTCTGTCTGGATCCACCTCTGGTCTCTTTAATAACAGAGCTTTCATTCTGTGCGTAGTTGCGCTGTATTCTCTGAATACGGTCTGCAGAACAACATGTAATCGATCTAAATGATTTAGAACATACAGGCACTAGGTCACCTGCACTGTTGCGCACGGTATAGTTAAGTATTTGCCGGCGTGTTTTAGTATGCAATGCCTTACGATGTCTTGTTCTAGATGGCATTTTACTCGACACATGCCTTAGAATGAACTTGTCTTGCTCAATCTTTCCTCCACATTGGTAAAATGCATCGAAAAATCCTAAAAACGAAAGAAAATACAATTAAATATAATATAAATTATGATACAATTTTATTATATTAAATTTAAATATTAACATTAAAATATTATAAATATAAAACCATTTTTATAATAAACAATAGTACTTTATTAAAAACTAATACAATATAGCCTTTAAAGGCTATATTTTATTAGTTTTTAATAATATAGCTATATTAATAATAAAATATATAGGTCTAATCCTTAAAACAAAAAGTTATTTTTTTCAATAATAACTAGAATCGATTATATTACTATAACTATAACTATTAGGCTACTGTCTATTAGTAGATCTACTAATATTAGAAGAGACCAACCTTGTAAATCTTTCGAAACTAGGCCACCAGCCCTACACTGGCCATTACGATGTTGCCAGCTTAGTATTGGCACTTTATCGATCTTTTTATATTTTGTACTCTTATCTTTTGTTTTCTGCCATTCTTTAATTCTTTTTCGTCCTCTACCGGGTGTTACTTGGGAAGCGAATTCATCAATGAGCTCCGATACATCTACATTGTTGTTCGACGCCATTGCAACAAAATTCTTTCACTGCGCATGCGCATGGACATAACGAGTTTTGGAAAGAATTCGTATCATGACTTACCAAGTTTTGGAAAAATGTCAATATTTTGTACTTACTTTATATTGCCATATAACAAGTTTTGCATGAAACGGTTTTATTTATTAAATAGACATCAAAGAGAATTTCCACAAAAATGAGTTATCTCATTTTTTTCATTTTTTGACTTACCCAGTTTTGGAAAACTGCTCTTCAATTTAGAGAATTTGTTTGATAAATATCACTTTTAGCCACATCAAACTTTTAATTGTGATGAGTCTGGGTTGTCATGCGTCCATAAGCTATTAAAAGTTATCTCATATACAGGAAAACGGTTTTATCAGTGACAAGTGGGAAAAAAGGAGTCACAACAACAATTTTATGTGCATGTAATTCTGTTGGTCATTATGTACCACCCATGATGATATTTAAGCGCAAAAAAAGAAATTATTACTCACAGATAATACTCCAGTTGGAACTATTCAAGGGTGTTCAGAAAACGGCTGGGTTAATACTGATTTATTTCTTAAACATATACAACATTTTGTTAAACATGTACGATGCACCTTGATCAACAAAGTTTTACTTATATTTGACGGTCATCGTTCTCATAACAAAAGTTTAAAACTTATAGACTATGCTCGTGACAATGAATTGTTTTTGCTATCGTTACCACCGCACGCAACTCATAAACTTCAGCCATTGGACTGTGGATTTTTTAAGCCTTTAAAAACCTTTTTTAATCAAGCATGTATGAGATGGATGCGAAATCATTCAGGAAGACGAATACAAGTAGAAAATCTTGGAGAAATTTTTAATGAAGTATATTTAAGAGCTGCTAATATGGAAAATACTTCAAGTTTTAGAGCAACTGGAATTGTCCCATTTAATCCGCATTTGTTAGAAAATGAATATCCAAGGACATCTTTGAGTAATAATAATAATAAAATCAGGTTATCTACACCTCATAAAATTCACTATGAACGCAATAACAAAAAAAAAAGTGAAATTTTACAGCAGCCAGAGTTGACTACATTAGAATTAATGAGTCATGATAAATTAAAGCCAATTGAAATCTTTTCAGAGACCACTGCTACTTCATCAAGTTCTTTTGAAGACATACTTCAAATTCCAAAACTTTATCCTCCAAAAAGAAATTAGCTGAAAAATCTCAAATTATAACTAGTTCTCCATATAGGAAAAAAATTTTACTTGAAAGGAACAATGAGAAAAAAACAATAGGAAAAAAAAAAGAACAATAAGAAAAAAAATTTACTGGAAAAGAATAATGACAATAAATTAAACAAAAAAAATATAAAAAAGAACAAAAAGAAAAGAAAATTAGAGAAATGCCTGATTGAAAAAGATGTAAACAATGAAGAGTAATGGTTTTGTCCAGTTTGTCAAGGGAAATGGTGCAATGGTTCCCAAATTGACTGGATAGCTTTGTATGTACTGTTTGGGTACACGAAGGCTGCACATTAAACGATGTTTGCTTTTTATGTGAATAGATTTTATTCAAGTTTTTTGACTAACATAAAACTTTGCATATGCATATTTTTTATTGATAATTTGTTTTTAATTCCTATCATGTTTTTTGATTTAAAAGGAAAAATTACATTATAAAATGATACCTATGTGTTTTTATTTGCATTCTTATATTATGAACATTCTCCTTGAAAGTGTCTCGCTTTGCCCCAGGTTACCCTACGTACTTTATGGGCGACCCCTAAAATTAAAAAAAATTAGATAATCTATTTTTTAAATAAGAACTTCTAATTTCGTGAAAAAATATTAAAAAGTTAAAACTAGAAAAATCTTTTAAAAATTAAAATCTTATTTCCATTTTTGACGCATAGCGTAGTGGTAAGTTCTGGAATTTCATGCAACATAAACCTTTTAAATGGGTACTTTTAAACTTCTTAAAATTCACGAGGCACCCTTTTGCTTTATCAATACGCTCTGTGTGGTTTTTTGTTTTTTTAATCCGTTATTATTTACGTTTTTTCTTATAAAATGTAAACCTTTATAATCTTTGTATTTAAATTTGTATAATCTGTTTATTTTATTTGTTAAAAATGTAGTGATATAATCTGTTTGTTGTTTTTGTTAATTATGATGCTAATATAATTTATGAAAAATTCAGCTTTATATTATATTTTGATAGATATTTAGAAAATCTAAAGATGTTCCGTAATAAATTATTTTAATCCTATTTTTTAGATAAACTAAACTGACTGTTCAATTTTTTTAAAAAACGACGATGAGCTAATTTTTTTATTTTTTTTATTTTAGGTACTCCAAGAAGACTTAATAGTGGTAGGTTGAAAAATCAACAAATAAATGAATATGTAAGGTACAAAACTTGGGTGAATCATCCATAAAACTTTCACTGACTGTAAGCGTGTGTAAATTTATAAACTTTTCATCTTACACACATTAATGACGTAAGTAAAAAAAGAGAAAAAATTAAATAGTAAGAAAGTGTCATAAAATATAAAAATATAATTTTATACAACTATCTTAAACTTTGAAGCCCGATTTAAAAATTACTAATTTTAAAAATATATATAAATAATGTACCGCTCTATTTATCAAAGTTGTTTATTTGTGTTCGAAAGTTCAGTTTTTTTTTTTTTTATCTTAAAGCTGCTCAACTTACCCCTTCTAGACAAGTTGACGCATTAGTTAGGTTTTAAAAAGAACAGTAAGACTTAAGAAAAAACAGTTAGTTTTAATCAAAAGTCCGATAAATTGGTAAACTATCAACACTTAAGTGAGAATATTCCGTAATGGTAGATTAAAAGCTTTATAACCATACATGAGAAAAATTATATAATTTTTTTTTACATTTTTGGTCAAAAATTGAAAAGGTGTCCGTGTATCTTACTCAATAGGTTTACTGTAAAATTTTGTTGCGCAATGTTAAGATTCTAATTGCCTAACTTTCATACAGTAGATGTTTTGTCATATGACGCGTAGTTTTTGAGATATTTTAACTGCCCAACTTTTTAACTGCCCAACTTTTTAACTGCCCAACTTGCCCCTCTGAGAATTATTTGGATTAGCAGCAAAAACTGCTTTTTTAACGTTTCTCATAAATTTTCAATGGGGTTTATATTGGGTTACTGAGCAGGTCACTTCATAACCTCAACCCTATTGATATGAAACCACTTTTTTGCTTTGCGAATAGTGGGCTTTGGGTCGTTGACTTGTTGGAAGACCCATTTTTCTTATATATATTTCTGCATATCTTCATTACAAAGGGCAGCAGAACATTATTAAGGATGTCAATATATATATATTTGCCCGTGTTACCATTATTTTTCTATATAAAGCCAACACCATTATAGGAGAAGCAGCCCTATTACATGATATTGACTCCACCATGTTTCGCAGACTTGACGTAATTTTTTTGAAATTCTGTACTAGCTGGACGTCTTACATATTGTCTTTAACCTGTACCTCCATAAAGTACAATTTTTGATTCATCGATCCATAATACGTTGCGATATCACAGTTGTGTCACTCACTTGTAGTTCAAGATCATTTTTGACTTGCTTGGCCAATGAAAATGGTTTGCTTTTAACATATCTAACAATTCTTCAGTCTTCTTGTGCGGTAGTCATAGGTTTTCGACATCGTTTCTTAACTTTTACTTTATAAGTTATAGTATTTGAAATCATCTTCGCAGAACGTGTATTGAAGTTGACCAAATAACTAACAGTTTTGAAAAAAATAAGTTTACACTAGGAATTTTTATAGATCTGTCAAAGTATTTAACACAGTAGATTACTCTATACATATCATAAAAATAAATTTTTATGGTGTAACAAACAAAACATTTTTTGGATAAAAAGCTATCTTACTGACCGAATAAAATATGTGATAATTCCAGATTTTGGTACATTGAACAATCTGTGTGGTGTACCACAAGGTTCAATTCTCGGCCCTATCCTTTTTTAATATATATATATATAAACGACTTCTATAATGTATCTGCAAATTTAAATTCAATTTTGTGTATTGATGACACTAATTTGTTTATGTCCAATAGTGATATTAATCAGCTATATGGTGAAATGAATATTGAGCTGTTAAAAGTAAATAAATGGTTCAGAGCTAATAAACCCTCAACAAACGCAGACAAAACTCATTACACATTCTTTTGTAAAAAATGCAGCAAGAAAATCAGCCACTTAAAATACCATTTCTTTCTATAAATAGTAAACAAATTAAAAAACAATATATATTTACTTTTTTTATGGAACAATTTTTTAAATTATTGTATGAACAGCAGAATATAAAAAAAAAAAAAAAAAAAAAAACGTCAGAGAATATTTTGTATATATGAGTAAGATTAATGGTGCAAATAAAAAAGCATATATTATACGTCGTGTCTGCATACTCGGCAGCCTGGTAGCAAAGAGATGGAGGGAGAACAAAGCCGAAAATGATTTCAAACCCGATTTAGTCTTTTTTGTATAATTATTCCAGCGGCAAGTCAAAATGGCGCTTTGGCGAAAAAATGAAAAATTTTGAAATGTAATTGAATCGATGTATACAAAAACGTTCTAAGTCATAAAAACTATTTTTTCGGGGAAAGAGAAAAAACTTATTAAGCCCAAAATTATTACTTTAATAAATTCAAAAAAAATTCTGGGTGCTTTTTGACATCTTTAAATATTAGATTTGTTAAAATATATATCAAAATTTGTGATATATATATGTGTTATACATAGTTAATGTTGTCTGACTTAGAACCTTTTTGTTTACATTTGTTAAGGATAATAACAAAAAGCTTGTCTTTTATATATTTATTCATTTTTTGTACCAAAAACTATTAAAAATCAAAGTTCAAACTATTACACATGTTAAATCACACAATTTATAAAAGGACCGATTACAAAGCCTTTGTAGACACCTCACTGGATATCGTGTTCCTCTTCCCCGCCATTCGCCTCGTCGGTTGTTGGTCAGCTCATGAGTTAATCATAAAAACCACTGAACTTATCGGGAACATATTGCATTTGCTTCCTAATATCCTGCAGTTTCACTCTTTTTATCGGAACATTACCCAGTGGGTAGCACACATTTTGCGGAAACTCGACGATGTGATCGACAACTTGAGACATCTTGTAAGTTTGGACCATCAGCCCATCAAGGAGTGGCCTACAGACAACTACACCTGGAGAAGTCCCGTAAGTGAAGTGCATTAGAGAACTTATTCCAAAACTTATCTTATCCTTAGCAGGAACTTTCTTTCCCCGTGTTTCTTCCGAAATGCAAGATTTTTTGTAGATTGCTGGCCACCACTTTTGAAAATCTATAATATCTTCTGTTGCAACTTCTTTAACAGTAAACTTACCAGTAATAATAGAAGTAATGATAATTTAAGTTATCTGGTGAACACTGTATACCCTGTCATACTATTTCAGTTTTCTCTTTATTACAGCGAAGTCCCGATCACAAGGTAGGTACGAGTGACCTCTTATCGGGTAGTACTGCTCAATTCGATCAAATCGGCCAGTATCTGTGAGAGCCAAAAAGACTCTGTTTAGTGCATGGTTTTTATTTTGACCTCCACAGTTATCTGAGTAGACATGGACTTCAGTAAACTATGGAGGAGCAAACATTAGGTAATTGTACACAAAAGAGCACACCTCATCAGGGCTTTTTCTGGCTGTGCCTTCATGGTACACATAAACATGACCTTTATTGCATTTCACATCGTGAATAGAGAAGAGGTTAACAGATAGCTGTCTGAGGTAAAAGGTTTCCTGGACTGGTTTCATCGGTAAAGGGATATTCTGCATGTAGTCAAATGCGATCGCTAAGACATGCGGTTCATTTAGTTTTGTTTCCGGGTTGCTTTCATTTTGGAGTTTGTTGTAAAACTTTTTTGATCGACATTTGTGCACCATCACTTCAGCAGCAGCATTTCTCTTTGCTGCATCACTGAGATGAGGGCTTCGTAATTTTAAATTAAGCTCCTCACAGGTGCAACAAGAATCTATCTGGGGACGGCCAAATCTTAACGTAAAGTTGTCCTTAAAGTAGCCTAGAATAAATTTGTAGCTACATTTTGCTTCAGGATGTTTTCCTTTAAACATTGAATAGAAAATTTTGACATTTAGTCTAGCATCTAGATAATTGATAGTTGTACCAACATATTTGCTCTGTTTCACCGGATAATTTTCGATATGTTCTCTTATGAGAAGTCTTACATTGCCCCTGATTGCATTTGTTCCTAATTTTTTCCCTCTAAGGTCCTTTGGTGATTTTCCTAATACCAACAGGGAGCGCAATCGTCGAATACGACTAGTTTTAATACCATAAAGGCTTTTAAAGCCATCCAGTCACTTTTGGCATCCCCCACCAAAACCTCGTGATTAATGAAAAGTCATGAGCTACTCTTCCTTCGGCACCTTCCTTTCTGGGTCGGTGAGTTTTCACCTTCATACTTGTAATCAACGATTGTAGAAACATATCTTGCTCGTTCTTCAGCAGGTTCAGTTCTTCTTTTGTAGTCAATGTACTCTTTACCTTTTACTCTAGCTTCTTTAACAGCATTCCTTTTCCACATAGCCTCATTTTTAACCTTTCTTTCACTGCTAGTACTAGGTTCTTCATCCATTATAAGTCTTTTTCATTAAAACAACGAGATGAATTGTAATAATTACAATTCATAGCGCAATTTAATTATTAAATTGCGTGGGAGAAACCCTCTACGACGGATTTGACTGACGTAGTTTCTTTGTGGAAATATAAATACAGTCTAAACGGTTTTTTTATGAGCATATTTGAGGTGTTTTTTAAAGTATAAGTTGAACGAGGAATTTTTGTTGAGGCAGTTTTTTTAATGAATAAAAAAGATCAGAAATCAAAACATTGTGTTCACTGCGAGAAAACTACATGAATAATAAAATAAGCCCAAATAACCTCAAACTCGTAACCAAAACATAACAAAAATTGGATTAAAAACATCTGAAAGCTACCAGCAGAACACAGCTGGTTTTCTCAGTGCTGCCAAGAAAAAACCTTCTAAGTCACTGACCTAGAACCTTTTAGTTTACAGACAATATTTCAGCTCTCTATTTAACGTGTATGGAGAGGTCTGATTTAGAATGTTTTACTATACAATGGTGGAACTGTCTTCAAAGAACAAATTTTCATCAAAAAGTCAAATATTAAAAAAAATGACTTAGAACGTTTTTGAATACATTGATTCTCAATTTATAAGTTTTGAAAACTGTGATCGAAGTGGAATAACCTCTTAAAAGTTTATTAGATAGATTTTTAACAATTATTCGATCAATTAATAAGCTAATAACAACAAAAATCACGATTAAGGTGAAGTAATTGTTTCTTGCACACCTCATTTATAGGTATAAATATCAAAGTTTTAAACAATCTTTCCTACTTGTTTAAACCTTATTTTTTGAGTGCCTGTTCAGCTCTAGATTTGTTACATTCTTTAAGAATGTTCTTTAGGTCAGGCACTTGTTAAACCTCTCCAGACTTTTATTTCGTGTTGGAGCATTTTTTCTGGATTTAAAAACAAATTGCTATATTCTAAATATAGAGCTATAAAACACCTTTTTGTAAATCCGGCAAAAATATTACCAATTCTTATCTAGACATTTATTAATTCAATTCTAATCTAGAAATTTATTATTAGTCGCTCAAAAGCACAAAATAAAAAAATAACAGTAAACTGACTCCAAATATTGTTTACAAACTTTATAAACTTCCATATTTTATTTGCAATGCTTCAATTGCTTATGATGACGTTTTGAAACAATACCATTAGATAATTTTTGTTAAAAGTGGAATATGATTGGTTAACTTTAAATTATTATAACTAAGCGGTGTTTAATAGAAAATTATGTTACAACAAAAACCGCTTCTTGAGAAATGATGTATTTTAACCGTTAAATCTAAATGACCGACAGCTGTAATACGCATGCGCTTTGAAAAAAAGTGATATCGCCCAAATTGAATATTTAGAAACTATATTCCTACCAGCAAACTAATGTAATAAGGGCTGGGTACTTAAAAAGGAAAAACTACACTCCAGTCAGTTAACTAAGTTTTTTTCTTTCTTATGTAATATGTACCAGATAGATGAAATATGAAAAATCTGCACGCCAGGCAGTAAACTTATTATTTTTTTTTTTTAATTTAAATGGTTGATAAAATATGAAAAATCCACACGCTAGAAAGTAAACTTAGTAATTATTTTTCTGATATAATAAATGCCAGGCTGATAAAGTATGAAAAAACTACACACCAGACAGTAGTTTCAGTTATTATTTTACTCATATAAAAATATCCGCAAACAAAAAAGCAAGTACGTGCATGCAAAATTTAAAATGCCGGGCGTAAAGGTTTTACGTTTTTCGCCCAGGACTGCCGGACCTGCAGACATTGTGTATATTATAATTGAAGTAATACTTACTTTTCCTATGAAAATAATGAAAAATTTTTTAAATTTTATAAATTAGCTTTAAAATCAATACAACCACTGCTACTTTAATGTATTCCCTAAATTACAATAATTTATATATATATATATATATATATATATATATATATATATATATATATATATATATATATATATATATATACACACACACACTGCAGGTCAAAAGTTTCCAGACACTTGATATTTTTATATAAAAAGCTATAATCTTTCCTGTATCATTAAATTAATCAATAGTATAAATTTATAATACTTAAACGTACTAATTTTAAGTGTTTATGTAAGTTTGAGGTCAGTAATTGGGTATTACTGACCTCAAACTTACATAAATAAGTTTATTTTTTTTAATTGTTTATTTTAACTTGATATATAGTGTTATATTACTCTTAAGAGTTTGGTCTTCTTAAAGTTGTTTATTTGTTGAAACATGAAGTAAATATTTATAATATAATGATAGCCGATTAAAATGATTAAGAATATTTAGTTTTGTTTAGTTTTTATTTGGTATTAATGACGTTTGCATTAAAAAATCTTGATAAAAATTTTAAAATTTTATAATTTAACTATTTAATTAAAAATATGGGTAAAAAACCCTCTTTAACGGTTGCAAAACGTTCTGAAATAATTACATTGCATAAAGAAAGTTATTCAGTTCGTAAAATTTGCAAAAAATTAAAAGTTGCCTGAAGTACTGCACAAGATACCATCAAACGATGGAAAGAAACAGGCATTTTTGAAGACAAAAAAAGATTTGGAAGACCACGGAAGACAACAAAAGCAGAAGATAATAGTATAATATTGATGAGTAAAAGAAATCGAAGACTTACGGCCCTGGAAATAACTTCAGGCTTTAATAGGAATCATTCAAAATCTATTTCATTAACCACTACGAAACGACGTCCTAGACAAGCAGGACTTTCTAGCCGTAAAGCAGTCAAGAAACCGTTGCTATGGATTGGAAATAAAAAGAAAAGGTTGCAATGGGCTATAGACCACCAGAATTGGGCAGAAGAAGACTGGAGAAAAGTACTACGAACCAACGATTCCAAATTTGAACTGTTTGGGCAAAGACGTAGAATTTGCATCAGAAGAACAACAAAAGAAAAATGATCCCAGTGTGTTTAGTGCCGACAATCAAGCATGGTGGTGGGTCAGTTATGATACGGGGATGTTTTTCTTCAGCTGGTGTAGGTTACCTAGTTAAAATTGAGGGTATTATGAAAAAAGAACAATATAAAACAATTCTAAAAACAATGCTATGCCTTCCGGCTTAGAATTGTTTATAACTATTGGTCGTGGTTTTGGTTTTTATGCAGGACAATAACTCTAAACACACCTCAAAATAATGTAAGAATTATATAATATACGTATGTATGTATGTATGTATGTATGTATGTATGTATGTATGTATGTATGTATGTATGTATGTATGTATGTATGTATGTATGTATGTATGTATGTATGTATGTATGTATGTATGTATGTATGTATGTATGTATGTATGTATGTATGTATGTATGTATGTATGTATGTATGTATGTATGTATGTATGTATGTATGTATGTATGTATGTATGTATGTATGTATGTATGTATGTATGTATGTATGTATGAATGTATGCATATTTCTAGTATTATTTATTTAAGAGTTCTCCGTTTTTTTTTAAATTTTTTAAACTGCATTTATTTAAAGAAAACCAGCTTTCACATCGTTCGCAGAAAAAACAATAAATCTTAGAGGAATTTTTTTTTTAATTAAAACTAAACGTAAAAAGAAAAGCAAAACTTCTGAACTAAAACCATTTCCAGCCGGCGTCTGATCCTACAAAGACGTTTTTTGAACGTTCATAAAGACATTCAGAATGTCTTTTAAACATTCGAAATACGTCTTTTTAGGACCAAATGCCGACTAGGTTGTCTTAAATCAAAAGCAGGAAATAAGCAGGTATTTCAACAATTTAGGTAAGATTCTTATTCTTTTTCAAGTTTCTAACATTATATAATTTAGTAATGAAAATTACGTTGAGAATTAATTAATGTATTATAAGTTAATAAAATATAAAAATGGTATCTATTTGATATATTAATACATAAATTATATATAAGTGGTTAATATGGTTGGCATCATGATGATTGATTAAAATTTTAATAATTTAATTTATACCAATTTATTCTTATATTAAGTTACTGGAGTAAAAGCTCAATTTTCTACATTAAAAAAAAGGGTTTTTCAACTGAAATAGATCAAGATTTCAAAACTTCTAAACTTTACCGGTGTTGGAGTTTTACCCAGATTTGAGCACATAATTTGAAGCAGCCAATGCAATATGTAACTTATTCTCTGCCATTTTGAATTTACAGAAATTTGAGGATGAAAACCTTAATTCGAAAGCAATCAAATTTTTTTTTCCGCCTAATAAATTTTCCTTAGAATATTTTTTATTTTCAAAGAATGTTTTTTATAATTTTACTTATTAGTATTTTATTTAGTGCTAATATATATTTTTTCTGTAGATTTTTTTAAAAAGAAGTTAAATGTTTTAAGAATCATATTGGATGTATTTAAGACGAGATGCTTAAGATTTTCATAATTTTTTATTTAAAATTTAATGTTAATGTTTGGAAACATTTTTTTACTGGGACTTTTTTTTTCCTAATAATTATAAGTAATTTAGATATTTCTTAAGTTCATAAAATTAACATTGGATATGATCATTAATTTTTCTTAACTAAACTGTAATTTTATTATTTAAAATCCTGGTTGAAATTCCGCGTCACGAGAAACACACCATACCTCTATTGGAATATCAGCTATAATGCCTTATTCTGGACCTGAAAATAAATGTCTGCAAGAATTGTTAAGAGTTTGTGAAAAACAATTAAGACCAAAGTGAAGGTGTTTCCTAAGCAAGTGAAGTGCACACCGAAGTCAATAATAGTCTTCAAGAAACATGTGCGTCTAAAAGTGCTCGCAATGCATGTCTAAAACTTTGATTGCTGTTTGAGTACTGTATGTCCCTTAAAGATCTAGGAGGGTTATGATTATATTACTTAAAATACTGGAATATTCTTTGATACCATTAGGGAGAAGGAGGCAGGGATAGGGATAGTTTATGACAATGCAAAAATTTTAGAAAATACAAACTTGTGAGCCATGTTAAATATATTAGTCGATTGGAAATACTTTTGCACGTAACCGTATCGGAATATTTTTAGAAAGGCAGTTTTCATGGCTTTATTAAAATTTTTTATAGTTATTTATATAATTTATATCAAAATATTATGTGAATGTAATTTTTTTAATTTTTAAACGTTAGGATTTACCGAGGAAATTATTTCTCCAAGGAATTTTTTTTGCAATATTTTTAAAAGAAAAATGTTCTACGATATAAATAAAAAGTTACAAGACATAAAATTTTCACAAATTTTTGAGAAATATATTCTAAAATCAGGGTTGAAAAAAAAGTGCGCAATTATAAAAAGAAATGTAAAAGATACATATACGAATAAAATTTAAAAAATTGCAGTAAAACACGTTTTTAATAAAACAATAATACTAAGAGAAACCACAGGTGTATTTGGATTCTCTAAAATTACATTGACCGACAGAATAATTGCTTACAAATTTAAAAAAGTTTAAAAATGATAACTTTTCAACCTGCCATTTTTTATTAACGTTCTTTAATTTGTTATTTTTTAAAGTTTGTATTTTTGTATTTATGAGATTATTAGGTGATTAAATAGTATTTTCATTTTAGTTTGTTTGAATATAATATAAAAGAAAATTATTTAATGATTTGAGATTTTTATAAGAAAAAATCAATTATTGGTAATAATTCTGCTGTTGTTTATAATTACTATAATTATTTATTATTGTTTGTAATTACTGTTCAATAAAAAAATGAGTTTTTAATAAACATTTCTTGTCTTTTTTTCCTAAACTGCCCTAATGTTTTCTAAAACTGCCTCCCTTTCTGGGATAGTTTTGGGCAATGAGTAGCCAGTACGTGTTGATGCAAGGGCTAAAATCTCAGGCTTAGCCAAACAACTTTGTAAGTCACAAATCTTTTATGGATTTTATGGAAAGTTTGTAGCATCAATAAAAAGATGGATATAACTCTTACAAGAGAAAACAAAACCATAAGCGTCAATCCTTGAAAGGATATTTGCCGATTCGCTTATCGAAAAGGAGAACTTTATACTGTTAAAGTGATACTCGAAGATTATCTCCTCCTTTGAGATCCAAGTTTCTTTAACAAAGCAGTTTGGTATAACCAGCTCGAAGTTGAAAAATATCTTTACCAAAGCAGTCATCCAAGCAGAAAATTTGATTATACTTGGCAAATTGAGGCTCTTTAAAAAGCTGTACATATTAGGTCATAAGAAATTGTAAAATTTCTGACTGATGAAGAATTTAAGTGGGATTATGGCATTATAACTTTAGCTGTAAGAAAAAATCCAAAAGCAATAATTACTTTGCTACATAACGATAGATATACATGCCTCGCTGTTAATGATGGTTCATTAACAGTTCATGCTGAAATCACCGAGCGGACAACTAAATATAAATGTCTTTTTGAAACGGATGACGTCAATGCTGTAAAATCACTTATTGAAAAAGGATGCAAGTGTAGATAAAATGTATTATAAAAAAGCTCAAGAAGCTGTGGAAAAAAATAATGAGAACGCTTAAAAAGCTCACGTTATAAAAGGAAATGCGTGATGTAATTATTTAAGAGCTAATGCTGCTATTCGGCAAATATTAGCTCCTGACTAAGCTATAACGAGCGGATTCATTGAAGAATATATTGACCTTGATAAAATGTATTTTTCACTGCGAATGGTAAAACTTATTATAAAAAATACTTTATAAATTTTCTCCTTTCAACAAGTTTTTCGCTTCCTCCTCAAGACCTAATAATTTACTCAATAAAATAATTTTATTACAAATTTTTTTTATTTCCAAATCAAGGTAAGGAACATATTCATCATGTTCAATGCTACTAGCTCTTGCGAATTTTGCATGAAGTTGCGACCGTTTCCTACCATGCAACTCGCTAACAAGCGTATCAAATTCCTTTTTGTTATCTCTAGCTATTTCAATGAGGTGTAAGCTTTTTGTGTTTTTTAACAATTCTTTTATTTTTATATTGTAGACATGTCTTTCTATTTATAAATTTATGATGGAGTTTTCCAAGATTTACCAAAAGGGCAAAAGGGTATTGGTTAGGTCTTGCTACTATTAAAAGGTTTGTAGCTGCAGCAAAAGTTTCTGTAAAAGAAACTGGTGAATAGCTTAAAAAGCAAGCAATATGGCAAATTTATTTACCTGCATTAATCGTTGTTGACGCAGCTTGCCGTTATAGAGGCGCTGAACATATTTTTATATAACTATAGCGCTAAAGAGGCTGTGATATATTAGTGACAATGCATTGTTAAACTGAATGTGCAAACATTTAGTTAATTTTAAAATCCTTAAATCACCCGATCGACATAAATATGTTCAAGAGCTTTTACCCAGTGCCGTCTTAACGCATAGGCTAGGTAGGCTGCAGCCTAGGGCCCCCGATTTTTAGGGGCCCCCAAAATGTGTCTGGATTTTTTTTCAAATTTATATAAATAAAAAATTATATTTCTAAATTTTCTGAAGAAATCATAGTTTGGGGGCCCCTCGGGAATAATTTTTTTCTTGATAAGATTTTTTTTAATTATTTTTAGAAAAGTATCAGTTTTTCAGTTTGGGGGCCCCCTAGGGAATTTTTTTTTTCTTGATAAGCAAAAATGCATGCATGCGTCCGAAAATAAATTTTCCGATAAGAAGTGTTAAATACAAGCACTTAAAATATCCCATTAGATTGAATTTGAAATTGCTGTGATCAACTTAAAACATCTGTTTTGAAAAAAAGTCATTTAACATGTCTAATCGGACTTATCAAAGTGGTGCTGCAAAGAGGAAAAAAGCCGCTAAAGCAAAAGAAGACATTTCAAAATATCTTCCTTTGACATCATTTCTTTTGGTACAAAAGTCAAAGCCTGTTGTGTCCGAAGATGTATTTCTTTGTCCAACTTCAAATTTCGTAAGCATTGATAGTGCTTTGTTGCCAAATGAAACTCTAGAAATTCAACAGGAACTGGAACCAGAACAGGAGCCAGAACCAGAGCAGGAGCCAGAACCAGAGCAGGAGCCAGAACCAGAGCAAGAGTCAGAACAAGCACAGGTGCCAGAACCAGTACAGGAGCCAGAACCAGCACAGGAGCCAGAATCAAATCAAATAAAAACTTATCCAAACGCAACAACAAAAACTACTCAAGAAACTGACCCAGCATTGTGGCATGAGTTATCCCAAAAAGCTCAATCATTTTGGATTTCTAATGGCCCGTCCATGTGCCAGAACAATGATGGGAGCTTCAAAAATTCGGAAAGGTTGAGTTGCGGACAAAAAAGGTACTTATCAAAATCTTGCTTTAGACGTGAACTACACAATGGCGAATTTGTCAATCGTGAATGGCTATTATACTCACCTTCAACAGGTTCTGTTTTTTGCTTTGCTTGTACCTTATTCTCCAGCAAACACTCTAATTTTTCCACAACTGGATTTGATGACTGGAAAAATGCCTTAAAATGTATATCTGGACACGAGAATGGTTCTGAACATCACAAAAATATGCTTACTTACTCCAGTCGGCAGAGAGAAAGTGGCCAGCTTGACTCTGTATTATTAAAACAGTTACATAACAAACAATTGTACTGGCAAAATGTGCTGAAAAGAATTGTTGCAATTGTAAAGTTCTTGTCATCAAGAGGATTGCCATTTCGTGGAAACAATGAAACCATTGGTTCAGAGCAAAATGGTAATTATTTAGGAACTCTTGAGTTACTTAGCCAGTTTGACCCATTCCTACATGAACACATGAAAAAACATGGAAATTCTGGAAAAGGTAATACTTCATACCTTTCCGCCAATATCTCTGAGGAGTTTATATGCCTAATGGGAAATAAAATTTTGAGCGAAATAATTTCTGAATTAAAAAAAGCAAAATACTACTCAATCAGCGTTGACTCAACTCCAGACTTGTCACATGTAGATCAATTAACTTTTACAGTTCGATATGTTAAAGACTTGGCACCAGTTGAGCGTTTTTTGCAATTTGTTCCCATTCACGGGCATGGAGCTGAACATTTAGAAACAGTGGTTTTGAATTTTTTTACAAGAAAATGAAATTCAATATCTGACTGTCGTGGGCAGTCATACGATAATGCATCAAATATGGCAGGACAGTACTCAGGCCTACAAAAGAGGATTAAAGACAAAAGTGAATCAGCATTGTTTATTCCTTGTGCTGGACATTCTTTAAATCTGGTTGGCAACAGTGCAGCTGGATGTTGTTTAGAAGCAATTATTTTTTTTGACTTTGTTCAATGCCTCTACAACTTTTTTTCTGCATCAACTCATCGTTGGCAAGTGCTTCTGTCTTTTGTTGGCAAAGGCAAAAAAATTGTAAAACAGCTTTCTGGAACTCGATGGTCAGCACGTGCAGATGCTGTGACTTGTCTGCATGACAGTTATGATGAGATTAAAAAAGCACTTGAATTTTTGATCAAGGACATAAGTCAGTCAAAAGAAACTCAAAATGATGCTCAAAATCTCATCACGAAAATGAACACTTTTGAGATTGTTTTTCTGACAATTTTTTGGAATGATATTCTTTGTCATTTTAATGAAACATCGAAGATTTTACAGAAAGAAAATTTAAACCTGGATGTTGCATTTTGCATTCTAAAGTCATTGTTGCATTTCATTAAAGATTTGAGGAGTCAATTTGAGAATTACCAGGAAAAGGCCAAAATCTTGCTTCCAAACACTGACTACAGAGATTCTTCAAAAAGAACAAAAAAAAAGAAGCCGACATATGGCCTTCTTTGATGGTGAGGCTGAAGAATTGGAATTTCAGGGAAGTTATAAATTCAAAATTGAAACATACCTTCCTGTTATTGATTCACTAACATCAAATTTAGAAAAAAGAACATCAGCATATGAGAAGATCAATGACAATATCGAATTTCTAGTAAACATTCAAACAATTGCCAATGTTGAACTAAAAGACCATTGTTCAAACCTAGCACAAATTTATAAGAAGGACATAAATGAAAATGAACTTTTTTTTGAGTGCCAGCAATTTAAATATTACGTTTCAAAAGATGAACATTCATTTACAAAATTTTACTCAACATTAAAAAGAGACCACTTGGAATCAACTTTTCCAAATATTGAAATTTCCCTTAGAATTTTTCTGTCAATGATGGTCTCAAATTGCACTGGCGAGCGATCATTTTCAAAACTAAAACTTATAAAAAATTAACTCCGCTCAACCATGCTGCAAGAAAGATTGAACTGTTTGTCGTTAATGTCAATTGAATCAGATGTTCTTTTAACCATTGGTTTTGATGATATTATTAAAGAATTTTCAAGAAAAAATCACGTAAACGTCACATGTAAATTTTATCATTGCTTTAATAAATGTTTCCTATTTTAGTATTTGATTTAATTTATTTACTAAGGAAAAAGGGGGCCCCCAAATTAAGTCTAGCCTAGGGCCCCCGATGGCCTTAAGACGGCCCTGCTTTTACCAATCGAAATAATTAATATATATATATATATATATATATATATATATATATATATATATATATATATATATATATATATATATATATATATATATATATATATATGTTGATTATTTCGATTGGTGAAAGCTCTTGAACATATTTATGTCGATCGGGTGATTTAAGGATTTTATCGGTTTCCATTTAATAATTTTTGTTAAAATGTTGTTTTAAATTTATTTGTTCCACTTTTACTCACTCTTGTCCCATTTTACCTCAATGGCACGGTTGCTAAAAGAAAAAATTTATAAACTTAGTTATAATTGGCTGAAACCTAAGGGGATTGAATCGGTGCCTAAAAAGAAGGTTTCTTTACAAGAACTTGTTTGGTTCAGTTTAAACATCAAATAAAAAAGATATTGTAATCACTCTAAAAAAATATTTACGTGTCCCACTTTTCCCCTCTCTCCCCTATCAATTTCAACTTCGTCAATGAGGATTTTGAGATTCGATTAAAAATTGTTAAAATGATATCAACACGGGGCATATTTATTCAGAAAACTAATGCTAATATTTATAAAAATCATCCTCCTAAATATATATATATATATATATATATATATATATATATATATATATATATATATATATATATATATATATATATATATATATATATATATATATATATATATATATATATTAAAACTTATTCGTTTCTGTCACCTAATTTAATTTGTAGTATGTTAAAAAGTATTTTATCGTAAGCAAAACAAATACGTCAACTTCTAAGCATGCAGCAAAAATTATTACTTCTTACATAAGTTTTTGTTATAAGCGTTATAAAAACATGAATTAAATAAAAACAAAAATTTTAAATAGCTTTTTTAAAAAGAAAATCGTTTAAAAAACGACTATAAGAAATATATTTTGTTACCCTGGACCCCGAGTGAAACAATAAAATTAAAACAAACTTTCGTAATACTTAAATCCATCTAAAAAACTTATCCTTGTTTGACTTTAATTCTTGTTTTCGCGACCCATCAATCTTGCAACAACAACAAAAAAGTGATAATCCTAGAGATTTTATCTTGTTCCTTAAAGTAACGGAATAACATAAATCAGAGAAACAAAATAAAAGGAGGGGGAAGCAGCATCAGTGTTCGAATTTTTAAGAAAAATGGAAATATTCGGGATTCGCTGAACAGTAATAATACTAATTGGAAAAATATAACAACACTAAAAAAAAAGGTATTATAAAATAGCTATTTGCAAATCTCTGAAAATACAGTATTTCATCACTCAAAATTCAGGGTAATTATGTCAAAACTATTCGGTAACTATACGACGCGGTATAGGAATTGTTCCTTTGTGTTTAGAAACTTCTAAATAAAAAAAGAATCCTCATGAAAAAAGATGAGGAAGGGGCTTTTTACCTGCTAGCCCCTACCCCCACTTTCTCCCTTACCCGCTCCCCTCCTACTCCTACTCTCTCAGTTTCATTGGCCCTGCAAAGTTTATTTGTGTACGTGAAAAGAAACTAACTAAACTTAAAAAAATTTAAAAATTGTCAAACGCAACAAACTCAAAATCATGTTTAAAGTTGTTTGTCTTAGCAGTAGAACGACTTTTAACTACTCAAACTGAAAAACGACTTGAACAGTTAGGAGCTGAATATTTTTATTATTGTTGTTGCAACTGAATTCACACATTATTGCATATTGCGTGTGCAATGCTCTAAAGTTCATTTGCATTAGTTATTGTTTTTAATAAGAGCTTGTATGAAAGTTTTCTAGGCTTTAAATTTCATAATCTTTTCAATAAGGTCTTTATTATATGTCATCAAAGTTATTGATGTCATATCCTTACTTAACCATTTCATTTAAATTTATCCGCATTTATATCATGTTTTTAAACAGACTAAACAAAGAAAGTTCTTTGTAGTTTTATATAATTTTAATATATATTTTTTAATTAAAAACTATCCCTAGTATAGAAATTTATTTCTTAAAATAAGTAACGTTTCTTGTTTTAAGAAATAAACTGCGGGGTAGAGAATTTGTTCTTAATACAAGAAATATATTTCTCGTTTTAAATTTCATCCCGGTGGGAAATGAGCTAGCGACCAGCGAGAGACTAGCTAGCTTTATAGTGATTTTCAAGCGACTTTTTTTTCTTATTTTATTTTTTCCTAGTGTCATTATCATCTTCAAAAATTTGATATTTAGTGTTGAGCCTATTATAATTATGAGAGTAATTGAACTTTTAACATTGTGATTTTATAGCAATGTGTTGTTAGCTACATATCGTTGCTTTATAGCTAGCTACAAAATATCTACAAATCTATGGCTCGTTTATAGCTACATATCAAAAATTTTTAGACAGCAATTATATAACGATATGACGCTAGCTACAATAGCCAGCGGACCTTTAGTTTATTTAGATAGCAATCCTCGTGGCCAAATCGCTTTTTTTATCGATATACGAATATAGCTAGCTATTCGCTCGCCGATTCCCCACCGGGCTGTTAACCACCGGGACAGCAAAATCGTAAATCTATTGCCCATAGTTAATAAATAAAAAATCAAGAAATAAATTTTTTCTTTTGAGAAATACGTTGCGAGATGTAAAATTTATATCTTAAAACGAGAAATATATTTCTTTTTTTTAAAAAAAAAAATTTCCTTATAAGGAATGCAACTTTGCTGTGCGTTAATTACGACACCACAATTTATTTACGACTGCTTCTAATTGCCACGACTGCATATTTATGAATAGATAGTTCAAAACATGAAATATTAATAACTTTTCTACTTTTTAGAAATTTGATTTTTAAGTTTTTGTGTTAATGAAAAAAGACAATAATCAGTTGTTCGTAGAAAAGTCGATGTAAAGGTTTAAAATAACCATAAGCTATAATAAGCAATTTTCTAAATATAAAGTTTAAATGTATACTATATCATATACTTTTTTTAATCTTAAAAAGTATTTCATATGAGATTAATATACAAAACTATGAGTAAACCATTTTTCTAGAAAAACATGTTAATTATCATAATAAGTGTGTATTTTTGAGTTTTATATTTTTACTTGTATACTTTAAGTTACCTTGCTAATTTTTATGAGATTTTTTATGAGATTTTATGAGATTTTATGTATTTTTGAGTTTTATATTTTTAATTGTATACTTTAAGTTACCTTGCTATATTTTATGAGATACCTACAACCATGAGTTTTATTTGAAAGAAACTTGCTTAAGAAATTATTTGGTCTTACCGCAGAAAACCTCTTACATGTTTGCGTTCTGCTCTTTTAGTGCTTTGATTTCTAATAAGCAAAAGTGTGTGCTACTACATTCAGCAATACACAGTTGCTTCATTTAAACTAAATTTTACAATTACCTTCTAAATTATTTTCTCCTTAGCAAGTGCAGGAGTCGTTATTAAAGAAAAAATTGTGCTCTAAAGAAAAAATAAAAGCATAAGAATATGATGCTCCGCAGTTGGAGCCAGAAGTAGAAAAATATACTTAATTTAACTTAATCAGATTCCAAGCACTGACAACAACACATACTTTTAGTTATGATAAAACTTCTGCTATTAAAATATTAAACTGATTTAAATATCAATTTAAGGATATATAAATGAACTTCAATTAAATTATACATTTGGCGAAAAATCGTTATGATATTTTGAAACAAGGTTTCTCAAAAAAATTAAAACCAAAACATTTAAGATCTAATATATTAACAAAGTTGAATTGTCATAAGACTTTTCAACTTTTCTCACTTTATTAAATTTAATTCAATTCTAAGCTCGATTGTATTTTCAATTTTTCTCACTTGTTAAATATAATTAAATTCTAAGCTCAATTGTATTTGTAGTTGTATTGAATTAACTCAAAACTAATTCAAAAATTCTATAGCAACAATTTCTACAAAAATAAAGCACTTCTCTCAAAATCTGTAGCTATCGAGTTTTAGTGGTTTATTAAAATTTTTAAACTTTTGCATTTTTTTTTAAATACGCAAAAAAAAATTGTTATTATTATTATAAAAAGGTAAACTTAATTGTATAATTATTTTAAAATATTTTTTGTTTTTATTTATCAAAATACGAAACATCATTTTAAGAACCGTAACCGTAACGTAAACTACATATATCTATTTAAAACTCATACAAATTTTTCATAAATAAGTAAAACTAAATATTACTTAATATTTGTTTTATCTTCAGTCTTCAGAATATTCTTATTTACCCTATAACTAGATGAAAAGTGAAAATTTCCATTATTATTTTATTTGCATTTTTATGTCTAAAATGATGGCAAAATTGCAAAACAATTAAAAAAGTAAGCAATAGGTGTTATTACATTACAATGTGTATAAAAGTTATACATCTTAAAACATTTATTTTTTTACTGTTTTCATATTTGTTCGAATAAAAATTGTATTTCTATTTGTTATTTACACTATATACTATATTTTTATAATATATTTAAATAGAAAAAATTATTTGTATAATATTTACATGAATATATATTATAAAATATTTATATATATATACATATACAAATATATATACATATATACATATATTTATATATATATATATATACATATATATATATATATATATATATATATATATATATATATGTATGTATATATATATATATATGTATATATATTTCTTCAGCTGTAACTTAAATTATCAAGTTAATTATCTAATTTTGTAAAAAGTTAATTACCTTTTTGTGCTGATGCTTATGTGCAGCTGCAGTCACATTTATAAAATAACCTTTATACCATTCATATGAGTCGAAACAGTCATCAGATTTCTAGCATGTACGAAACTGAATCTAACTATAAAATCTGAGAAAAAAATAATTTTATAAGGATTATCATTCTTTTGCAATCCATGGGCCCTTTTACATACACTCTTTCACTTCATTGCCATTTTATGTGAACAATGTAACTACAGTTCTTAGATTTGAATGATAAAATGTTTGAAATGGTACAAGACAGTGTAAAAATTTTGCTTTATGGGTCATTAGGACATACCCAGAAAAATATTTAAAAAAAATTCTTCTAAATGTTTTTCTCCAACCACATTTTAAAATTAGTAAAAACAATTGCTTGAAACTTCCAGATACTGTGTAAAAAATTTAAAAACCTTAAAACTTGAGACTCATTTTGCCGTTAAAATTATAAATAGAATACAACAGCATTAAACTTTTTTTGTGAATAATATTAACTATACAGTTTTTAAACTTAAGCAAAATACTGGATACGATGCAAGGTTTTTAGAACTGCTGATGTAGATTAGTAAATTAACAAGAATTTTCCATTTCTTATGATATTGAATTAAATAAAAACTAATAATATTGAAGTTTTATCAAGAAAATACTTTCATCTTTAAAAATCAGCTTCAATAGGTTGTTTACTGTGTGCAGTTTATAAACCAAAGTTCTCTGTGTATAAATACTTTGTGAAGCAATTTTATCTAATACATGCCTAACAGTATGTTGCCTATAATTGTTTAAAAGATGATGCTGAGTTAACATATAACTTAGAGTTTTGGTCTGGAAAATGTTGAAAACACTTTCTTTGATATAACTTGAATTAGTCAACACGATAAATTATAACTTTCTTTATTTTGATTAACATAAAAATAATTTCAAAATTAATCAAGACAAAAATAATTAATCAAATTTTTAATTTGATTATTTTACGCTTTTATCTTAAAAATTCTTTTGAAACTTTGTTTTTTTCTGAAACGTATTAAAATAATTTTTTTTTATATATATTAAAGTTTAACTTTTGAAATCTGTTGATAAACTTTTATTCTATTTTGGATGCTTTCAAAACAGCACCTTAGTAACCAATCTTCTGTAACAGTGATCAGCTATTTTTTTAAATCACAATTAGTTTTGATAAAATTGACAAAATGAACTCCCATTAACACTAATCAGTAAATTTTTTTTGCTTAAGCTTTTTAGCATTTGTTTTTTTACTTACTTTTAATCATATTCAGTATATGTGTTTACATGTTGATAAATTTAAAAAACCTCATTTTTTTTCTCATAATTTATTATATTTTTATTACGTCATGTACATTCTAAATATTTTAAATGAAATAAATATGTTTTATACTACAGTATTTTTAAATTAAATAGTTATTTCTTCATCATCTCCAGTCGGTTCTTCGTCGTCAGGGTGACTTTGAGAGAGGCGATCGTGTGAAAACCCGATTAAAGTAATTTGATTTACTAGATATAACTTTTTATTGCAAATATTGTTCCACATAATTGTTACCTTCTTTATTTGAAATATTTTTAATACTTCTAAAAATTAATTTCAAGATATTTTATTAGATTTAGAGTTTAATAAGTTAGTTTTATTTTTTTTTAATTTATTTAATCAAGTTTTTTTAGATTAAATTAATATAAAAAAAATAATAGCTATTGCATTTATTAATTAGTTATAAGACAACCAAAAGTTATTAGCAAAAAAGTACTTACTCTTTTATTTAGCTGGACTGTGTTTTCTCTGCTCAAATCTTGTGTTGCATTAGTGATTGAAAGGACATGTTCTTTTCTGCCTTTTATACAAAAATACGACAATATTTGTTCTATTTTTGGATATATATATATATATATATATATATATATATATATATATATATATATATATATATATATATATATATCCAAAAATAGAATGCCAATTGATGTGTTTATCTTTGTGTATTTTTTAAGTATATTTATAGCAATATTAACTGTGCGTTTCTTAATACTTTTTTTATGTTGTTTCTTATGCTCGCTGTAGAAATGTCCGTCTCATTTTAAAGGATATTTGAAGAAGTTTAAGTCGGAAATTTAAAATATTTTATTTAATATTCTTTTGTATAGAATGTTATAATAGAAAATTTGAAAAAGATTCGTTTTGTTTCATCAAGCACATTATTTACCTGCATTTATTTATTTCTTTTTATTGTTGTTGCTATTTTTAGTGCTTGAAATTTAAATCTGGTGCAATATTTTAAAACCTTTTTTGTCAATGAAAGTTTTTTTGTAAATATTTTTTAGAATAATTCAGCTCTAGCATAAAAGCAAACGAAACACGAAAAGCTTTGATTACTCTATACGAAAAGCTTTGAGTACTCTATACGCATTTGTAATATGTTATACAATAAATCTTAAAAAGTAGATAAAATTTTCTAAAAATATATATTACTTTATTTTAACTATATAAACTACATTAATATATTAATATAGGCAGTTACTGTAATAACTGTTTGTTGCTATAGCAACAGACAGTTATAACAGTAACTGCTGTTGCCCATTTTTTTGGATATATTTACAACTTCATCGACATGCTTTGGAAATTCTATTTACTCATCCGTATGCTTTTGAATATATTTTTGATTTGCTAAAATCATCAAGGTTGGACAATCGGTCTTGTTTAAACAATGACCTTAGGCTAAGGACGTAAACTTTTTGATATAAATTCGCTTTGGAGATATTTTTTTTTTGTTGTTGATATTTTTATGCTTTTTAAGATAAAACTTTTTTTATTATATTCTTTATATTTATTATCATTATGACCATTATATTTAAACTGAGCTGATGTTTTAGTTTGAAGTGAAGGTCACAGCAAAAGACAGGCATTATATTTTACGCTAACTCGTACCGTGCGGTGATTTTACAAAGTTGTATCCTATTAACTATTATCTGGCATCACAAAAAGTGTATTATACTTTACAAAGTATATTATACAGTAAGAAGTATATTACACAAAATAAAGCTAAATTTGAACGTACCATGATATGTATAATTGGGTATTTATTGAAAACTGAAATTTGAAATAGACTATTTGAGTGAACTCAATTTTTTCCAAATATTCCTCAACCATTTATTTATTTTTGTATTAAAAAATTTATTCCGGTTGTCACCTACACGTTGTTCAGGTTTTCTATTTCTCTTTAGTTTTGGACATTTTAACATATAATATGCGTATAATCTCCAAAAATAATAAAAACGTTTTTTAGAGAAAATGGTCTCATGATAACAAAATCTGTTACAATAAATAAAATCTTTATTTTTAAGCCAAATATATATTAATAAATATTAATCTTTATTTTTAAGTCAAGAAAAGTAAAAATTTTTAACAGATAATTGCCATAAATTTGCCATGTGCAAAAGACGTGACTCTTTTTCAATGCTACATTTAGCAATGGTAAACTGTTTTAAAGAACTTAATGCTCTTGATGACTGTAAGCAGTTTAAAACAACGTTTTTTGTTTTACTTGCATAAGACTAACCGTTATACTCCTACGTAACAGTTTGGTAACTTCTGCTATTCCATTGATTAACTCTTTTTTTGCATTTCAAAAATCAAAGAAAAGTTTGATTGCTTCTTATGGTACTAAATGTTGAAATTTCAATTTTTGCACACTCATAAATTTATCTTTAGCACCTTTAGATTTCAATTATTATATTTATTGTATATTATTATATAACTATTAGATATTATTATATATAATATATTGCATTCAGGATTATTATTTAAAACCTTTAGCAAATTGTAAACATCTAGTTAAATAAACAGGTAATTTTCATTTAATTTTTTTTTTTGCATTTTTAGATACATATATTATAAATCTTGTTCAATGTTTAGAGAAATTAATTACCCTATATCAATTATTTACTTTCTTTAATCCAAGTTGCTTATATAAATATATTTGACTAGTATTACAGATGGATAAATATAAACTTATATTGTTATAAAATTATAATTCATAAATAATTTATAAAGTGATAAAATTACATTAATGTATTTTTTATTATCTATTAGTATATTATATATTGCCATAATATATTATTTTTTCATATTATGCTGACGCATTATAGAAGTCATCTATATAAATTTAAAATAAGAGTTGACCAAGTCCCAATCATTGAAGTATTTCAGTATTGGAGTGGATCAAGAATCAGTTATTGAGGTATTCTGTTGATCTGTCAGCATCAGTAAATTTTTACTTACAACAATATTGACCTGTACACTTTTAAAAAATATATAACAATCTAACTGTGTGTGTAAAAAATATATAACAATCTAATATATAATAAATCGACACTCCTAAAGTAACTTATCTGGTCAAAAAATTCAATAAGCATCTAAGTTTAGCAAAACGATTTTTTTTAAATTTGATTTTTTGATTAAAATATTTTACCCAGAATTGAATTAAAAGAAAACTTGATAAACTTAGATTTTTAGTAAAACAGTCAACAACATATTTAATGTTTAAATTTCATAAATTAAACGTTTGAAGATCTTTGATGCCATGTATCAATAGTATTTAAAAATCAAACAGTACTGATACTGGAGTATAGCTGAAAAACTCTAAGTAACCTTTGTTTTGGTAATTAAACGCTTTATAAATGGGTAAAGCTTGTTATATTGAGACCATATTATATTTTCTATTTGAAATCATATTCGGTAACATATTATCTAATGGAAACAATGCAAATGGCGTTTTTTTTGTTGATTTAAAAAAGTTTGGTTATATAGAACGGGTAAGTTAATGTTTCATTTATTTAAATTAAGTATAAAGTATTTTAGTTAAAACAAATGCTCTTAAAAGGCTTAGAGTCGTTGTGTTTAAGTTGAAGAATGATGTACCTAGTCGAATTGTTCATTTAAATTTGTATTGATTTAGTTAAAGTCAATATGATACGTATAAACTCGGTTACACATTATTTTTTTGAAAAAAGTAGTGTTTAAATTAGTGTGGTTACCTTTTTTAAAATAAAGGGTTACATTTGCAGTTTTTAGACAATCTTCAGAGATTTTTGAATAATGACTACTCTGAACATTTTCTAAATATGTGCTTCACTACATCATTAAAATCTATTACAACATTACCGTTGTTGCAATAAAAGAGTGTTGTTTTTTTATCACAATTTAATAAGAAATTAAAGTTCATTATAACATAGTAAAACTAACGTTTAAGTTATTTGGAGTAAGAAAACCGCTAATACACTTATTGTTTATGTAAGGAATATATTTGATAATACTGCTCAAATAGTTGTAAAAAGTTGGCCTAGTTCAATTTCAATATTATTTGATTTACTTTATATATTTTTAACAATTTTTGTTAAATCTTTCAAAGAGGTAGCATTTTTTTTTTCTTTTATTATTTTGCGAGTTAAAATTGTTTTATCTCTTTTATGTCCACAATTTTGCGTTTTAAGATAAAACGATTTAAAAAAGTCAAAACTTTAGGAGGCTGCATATAAAAAGATTTTATTACGTACATTTTCTTCGCAACTTTTTTAATTATAACAGTTTTCAATAGAGTAGAAGACATTTTTTGAGGTATGTAACACAATCAATAACTCAAATTTAAAGACCAAAAAGTAGAGATAAAACATAAAAATTCTGATCTCGCAATTTGCCAGATGTACTCTAAATCACGTTTGTGTTTATTAAACAAATCTAGTATTTAACCATAAATGTTTTGCAATACGTCTTTAAAAGTTTTTTTTTTTTTTTTTTTACTTCTTTATTTTACTTAGGTTTTAAATATTTAAAACGCAGTTTTTGTTTAAATTGAAACTTTTTAAAGTTCTACTTTTTTTAATAAACTTGCCCATTCGGATTATGTCTTAATTTTTTTATTCGTCATTTTTTTTCTCTTTCTTTTTTTACATAAACCATGCAAGTTAAGCATTTAAAGTCATTTTCTGTAACTAATTTTACATCTTATCCATATTTTGATTGTTTTGCATTGTACTTTTTTTAATAACTTTATGTCTCTTATGTGAAGTTTGTATTTCGTACTTAAAATACATATTTAGAATGTGGTCTAACCAACGACGTATACAGTTATTTGTTATATTGTAGTTTGATCAAAATAAGTAAAAGGTATGCTCTATCATAACCAGTTTAATACTTGCTTTGTATAGAATTTTTTTAATGAAGAGTCCTCATTTTGAATCATTCGATATATTTATTTCCAGATAACATTTAGTGAAGCTACATCTCAGCGCTTTGTTTTCTAAGAATGAGCTTATATATAAGTGTATTTATTTATAAAGTTAACCTATATGCATGGTTTTGCCTTTTTCACAATTTAATTTTTATAACCATTTCTTTGTCCTATTAAATAGGTTGTCGACATCATTGTGTAATGAAATATATTTTATACATAATACTTTTTTATTGATCTTGACAAGAACTTTTTTTGTCATCAGTAACTTTTTTTGTCTTTTGTCTTTTTTTGTCATCTGTAACTTTTTTTGAACTTTATGATAAAATTTTTGAATAATTTTTTCAAAATAAATAAATTGTATTTTGATTTATATTGATTGAGTACAACTCCTTCACGTCTATTAGATAAAAAGACTTTCCACCAATTTATTCCAATTGAATATGTTAACCATCAAGTTATGTGTATTTGATGAGTCAAATGACTTTTCGAAATCTTAGAATACTATATTTATGCTGTTGTTTTTTTCTTCAGGACAGAGTTTATAAGATCAATAGTCTAAAATGTAAAGTTATCGCTTGTTTATGATTAGTTTATTATTGAATTGGCAATTCATAACTGTTTTTTTTATAATACTTTTCATTATTTTTCCGACAATAGAGGTTAATGAAATATGTTTTATTTGAATTATGGTGTGATGTTTTTTAATAGCCAATGCTTATTAAAAATTCCTGTATCAAATGAGTCATTAAAAACTCTGAATAAAGACTTACTAACGTTATTTGCGCATTTTTTTAGGAAATGCGCATGAACTTTATCTGGTGCAGGAATTCAATTGAAATATAGGTTTTTCTGTTTTTCCATTATACTGTTCTTGGAGATCACTAGATTCAGACACACAGACTCAATAATCTTTTTGCATTTTGGGTTATGATACTTCTATCGTAAAAACTGAACAAAAACAATGTATTCAAATGATTAACTATTACGTTGCCATCAATTTACATTCTTTTGTTCATAAATTCTATTAATAAATATATGATCTTAGCTTTTAGGTTGCTGAATTAAAGGAAAATATTTGATTTTAGCTGTCTTTTTGATTTATTTGCTATTTTATATTTGTATGATTTAAAAAATATTTATTGATAGTTTTTCGACGTTTCATTTTAATATTTCATAGAGTTTCTTATTTTTGAAATTTGTATTGAAACCAATTATTTGTTTTAATTTAATCATGTGATTCATGATCATAATGATTTTCTTTTTGTTGTTGTTAATTTTTTGTTTGCAAATACATTTATCAGCGTTTAACATATACTTTTGTGAGTTTCATATAGCAAATTTTCACTTAAAGAATATCAAATTAGTTATCATCATACCATCAAAACTGAATATATATATATATATATATATATATATATATATATATATATATATATATATATATATATATATATATATATATATATATATATATATATAATTAAAGGAAAATAAGTTAAACATCTTACGCAAATTTTGAAAAAAATAAATTTAAATAATTTTTTAGCAAATATGCATAAAAATTAATACTTAGTATATACTCAACAATTTTTTTTTACTTCGTTTAATCTAAGGAACATTGAGTCAATCAAATTTGTTAAAATTAAAAATGCGACGTGATTTATTGCATGGGGATTTATTACATTTATTGCATTATTCTGTTAAAATATTATTTTGTTATCATTTAACTCTTCTAAGGTTGGTAATAAAGTTTCTTGTAATAATTTGATATATTCTTCAAAATTTATTTTTAATTCCGTTACTGACCCTATATAATCTTCCCAAGCCTATAGCAGAATAGCAAATCCATGTCATAAATCTTAGATTTCCTTTTTCTGTTTTCAGTAAACAATCAGGATGAAGTTGCTCATTTGACTTTCGTATGCAGTACTTATTGTGGGCAATTCGAGTGCAGACAAAATCAAGATTCGTCTATTCATAGTTTTATATTCGTAGAGTTTATTCTTGCCAGTAAAGATTTTTTATAATGATGATAAATAGAGAATCTTTTCACATTTGTGGATTTTTTATAATGGATGATAATAGAAAACCTTTTCCCATTTGTGGATTTTTTATAATGGATGATAAATAGAAGATCTTTTCACATTTGTGGATTTTAGCACATGAACTTTAAAGCACCTTGATACGATCCACAGTGTAACTTATTTCCCTTCAGAACATTTAAAAAAGTTCGCAATTTTAATTGTGCTTGTAATTCTGTTTCAGAACTTTTGATTTATATTTATGACTAACCTTGTCAGTTTGTTTTTTGGATCAGCTAGATTTTTTTTTCCTAGCAATAGTTTTACTCTTTTTATAATTTTTTGTAATATTATAAACTACACCAACATTAGTATTTGTACCCTTTTTTCGCATAAACTCCATAATTTATTTTATAATTGATTTCCTTAATTAACTCAGTCCCGCGACTAATCCTTTTTTCTCATTGTTTATTTGCAATCCTCTATAAAAGAGGAAATATTCTATTGAAATTAAGTTTTAAATAAAATAATCTTAAAATAATTTGTGTAACCTGTAGAGTATTTTATTATTCTATTAATATGACCAGAGTATCAATAACAAACAAGAAAAACTTGACCAACTGATTTATTATACGAAAATAAAAACAAAAAAGTTTCATTTTATTTCCTTCTTGTCTTATTATTTTATTATATTACAAAACTTTTAACAATTTTACCTCCACAGAAACTTAAGCGTAAATTCTTCAATACATGTATTTATGATTTTTTAACTGAGATATGACATATCTAAAAAATATTTACAGATATATGCTACATAATAATAAACTAATTTTTATTATTGAGTAGTATTCACTCTAAATTTTACTTTTAAATACTTCGGTTATTATTTATTACCTCTGAATTTCCATTTTTAAAAAATGTGCATGCTTACCCTTAACTTTTTAATTTTAATTGCCTTTTTTCGGTTTCGTTCTTAGTTTAATCTATTAAGAAATGCAATTTTTAATTTTAGGGGAACAAATAATTACTTTATTATAAAATTGAAAAAAATCGATTTTTTAAAACTGCATCTTAAAAAATTTAAAAGCCTTCTTCGAAATTTATTTTCTCAGGTCAGATATTAATCTTTATTAACCCGATGTGATGGTTTCTTTTTTTTTCTCTCCTCCATTATTTTGATTGCCTCTCTCTTAACAATCGATTTTGTTATTTTAATGTTTTAAATCGCACGCTTTAAATTTAAATAAATGGAAAATAAATTTCATTCTTTCTACTTATTTTTATTTAATCGAGTATAAAAATGTAAAAAAAAAGTTTGGAATTAACGACAAAGAAAAAGCTGAAATCTTACCTTTAACAAAACCTGAAGGAAATAATAATTTTGACCCCAAATATCCTTTTGGTAACCCTTCTATTATTCCAAATTTTTGGGAAGAGGTTAGTTTTTATTTTTTCTCTCTCTTTAATTTTTTTTTATGAGTAACCTTAAAGATATTGAACAATATATATTATCATTACATTAAAATAGTTGTTAAGTACATAAAATAGCCTATTTTAATTATCTATTGGATTTTAGACTTAAATTTTGTTCAGTAGAGGACAAGAGGGAGGGAGTGGAAGCAACCCAAGGCAGCTACTCCTTGCGCAAGCATTAAGTTTCAAATGCGCCGCTTATCTGAAAGAACCCTACGAATCCCAAAAAAGTATGTGACATGTGACGTTTTAAAAGAAAAGCTTGAAATCAGTATTCTAGAATTAATGTTTATATCTATGAAATGTTATAAACTTTTAAGTAACCAAAATTTAATAACATTCTTTTAAATTTTGAATTGTTAGCTTAACTGAAAGTTTTTATTTTAAAAAAATGGTTAAGTTTTGAGTTGTTTGAAGGACTTGCTGAGGATGCCCACCTTTTTTTTTATTTTTTATTTTTTTATTTTTTTTGTTTTGTTTTGTTATAAGATCAAAATTGATGAATTTAATATTTTATATTTTAATATTTATCCATCAAAACTATAAAATATATGTCAAGGTTATGATATTTTTTGAAATCTAAATGGCCATACTCCTATAACCTGAGAAAAAATAACTTTTTTTATAAAAAATGGTGTTATTACAGTTTTTGACCGCTAAGTTAAAGTTTGTGATAAATAAAAAACTTTGATTTATTTGGTCTCTACTAATATATATTAATTGGAAACAACTAAGTTTAAAATTAAAAACTTGTGCTAAGTAACAAAAAAAGTAAAAAAAAAAAATTTTTTTAATTTGGGGAGGTTGGGGGTAAGGATTTTTTTTTTTTTACTTGGTCACCAGTTCTAAACTCCAAAAAAAAATTTTAAAAAATTATAAAATTTTATTCCCCTAGGCATATTTGTTAAGGAAATGCTGTTCCCAAGCTTCAATTACCACCTTTTAATTCATCCTCATTTGAGACTTAGAGTAATATAGATGAATAATGAACACTAAAAATATTTAATCAACAAACTTTTTCATAACAAAAAGACTACAACACATATCAACACAGATATTATTTTTTGATTCTTCTTGTATTGAAATCAACTACAGCTCTTTAAATTTTCTCCATGTTTACTATGCTCTGTGCTGACTTTATATCTGTTCCTGGTAGGTTTAAACTTAGCGTGCTCTGCCACTCCCACCTGTTCTGCAAAATTTTCTAGGGCATATTACGGTATTTTAGAAAAGGAACACAGTGATTTACAATAATACGTATTTTCCATGTAGTTTTTAATGTTAATCCCTCTATTTTTGCATCATAGATTTCATTTTGTATAGATTTAAAAATGTCAGGAAAGTTGTTGATAATTGTTTCAAATGTCTTCCAAATGTTCAAATGTCTTCCAAAAGCTGCATCTTTAGCCAATTTAAAAGCTTGCAAACAATTTATTACAGATAATATTAAGTGTTGGTATTTTGGGATTTCCTTCATCACAGCTTGTTCAAGACAATCTAATTTTCAAGTATTTTTTTTTGAGTTATTTCCATCCTATCCAACACCATGGTATCCTCGAAAAATAAAATGGTATAAAGACAGCCAGATTTCAAATCTGGAATCATAGATAAATAATAAAACTTTGCCTAAAACTCCAACTGCTCCCATCGTTAAGTGCAATTCTGGTGGAGCAATCTCATGAATAATAAATGTTTCAGGATTCTTATCTAAATAAATCAATCTTTTATTAATCAAATTGGTATAATTTGACCTTATTTGTTTTTGGACATCCATTATTATTATATTTATCAGCCCAGTAATTCAGATTTCAAAGTAATTTCAAGATTTGATATGACTAATCCTGAATACCAATTAGGTTCAGGAATGTCCTCAACTATAGCTAATATCTGTGTACATTGAACTCCACTGCCTTTATACTTTGAAGTAGATGAATGCTAATTATTAGGATCAAAAACATTACATGCAACCTTCAAAAAACCTCCTGCATTTACAGCTGTATTGACAAATGCTTTAAAGGGTTTAGATTTCTTTTATTTATAATATTCATTACAAAATCACTTGTATTTTTAACATAAACAAGGAAATTTTTTTATGATTAAGATACCTTGGATACTTTTGATTAGCAAGAACTTCTTGCACTACTTTTTTAAGTAAATATAGATTTTTTTGGCAACTAGAGCAAATCATTGTAGAATATGCTTCTGAGCTTGAATCATATTTATAATAAACAATAGTATTAATTTTTTTAAGGATGGATTCAGAAACTGTAAATAACTTTTTTGATTTGCTCCTTTATGCTACAAGCAAATGCAGCAAACACTGAAGTCATTTTTAAAACTAAATTTAATTTTAGTTACGTATTTATCTAAATTTGTGTTGTTCCCAGGGATTAGTCAGTGCATTCACTAACTTTTAAAAATAAAAATAAAAGATTATACATCATTTTTTTTTTAAATTACATAGTACATGATTTTGATTTCAAACTTTGTTTTTTACTAATAAAATAAAGTATTAGTAACCATAATAATTTAAATTTTTAAATTGACACAAAGTTTAACCTGGTGGTGAAATTTCAGAGCAGTGTTTTCTTGCATTACTGAATCGAATATGACACAGTTTTTTTTTTGTTGTTAAACAGGTAATATAAAAAAATTTAGTAATCTTCAACATATGATAAAATATTATAAAATTTAAAATCTGTCAATGAATTTTAAGTAGATAGATACTTAGGACACTAGTGAACAACTTCTCAAAAACACTCAGTACTTAATTAAAAATTACAGGACATGTAGTTTTTAATTAAGTACTGAGTGTTATACATGATTTATAGCAGAATTGATTTTACAAGTAAATTAAATTATTTAACTAGCTTGCATCCAATAATATTTGAAAATACATATAAGGTAATTGCATAAAAAGAATATAAGTCATTTTATCAATAAATTTTTATCAATAAATTGGAATTTGTATAAATTGGGTTATTCCGTGTAAATGAAGGAAAGTTTTTAGTTACCCTCTCTAATACTCTTCAAACTTCAATCAGTGCTAACTATCAATGAAACATTGAAAAAATAGAATTTAAGCTCCCATTTTCATACAATTCAAAAGTTATATACTTTTGTAGTGGTACTTTTTTAATGACTTATTCAATTCCTTGCGGTAAAATATAGATAAAAATTGGTACATAACCATTTTCGAGGTTAAAATTAAAAAAAAAACCCAAATTCAAGATTATGACTGTCATTTTTTGATTATAAATTGATGTATGCATATTTCTGCTCTTTTACCATGAGTCACTTTTCAATCACTCTTAGGGTTATTGAAAGCACAACCTATTTAATAAATAGATTTTAAAATGATTAAACTTTTTTTTTTCCTGCCATGTGTTACACTTTCACTCATTTATTTCATTTGAAGTTTCAAACTTTCATTGGGAAATAATAGATCTCAGACAATTTTAATTAAAAAAAAACTTTTGTTCTTTTCAGTATAAAAATATATATTGCTTTCAATAACTTCAAAATTTTACTTATTATAAATTTATACTAGTAGTATTTACATTTACATATAGAATTTATTTATATATATTTAATTATATATATAATTTATTTATACATATTTAAAACATTATTTATTTATTATTACAACGATCTACAACACAACAAATAATTACTGTTTATGAAAATTTTGTAAATTTTAATTCCTATTTGTATTTCTAAATTCAGAAAGTAAAATTAAATCTCAAAATGTTACAAATAAGAAATTGAAATACACAGTATTTTGAAATAAAGTGCAAAATCTGTTTAAGAGAAAAAAACAACACGAAAACAAAAATGCAAAATATTGGAGTAAGCATCATTGCTCAAATATTGAAATTTCAAGTTAACATCATTTTAAGAATAAATTTTTTTTTACAATAAAGAAATAAATTTACTGAAAATGTTAATGCTGCTCAATTAAAGTTTTACTGACTTCCAAAAGATTTTGATGGTGTTTTAAAAAATGAAATGACATTCATTTTTGCCACCCCAGCTAATGTCATACCGGTTCAGACCATAAATATGATTGAATTGGATATTTTGGATGCATGAGCTTTACCCTATAACAATAAGATATAGAATGTACCACCCCTCTCCTATAAAAGGAGAGGGGTGGTACATGGTTAAAATTATTGAAGTTCATATAAATAAATAAAAAAATTAATCACACCCCTTAACCTCAGTTTACTCTGTACTTGTGTATACCCATATAATAAATGTATTAATAAGTTTTTGCACCTAAACTCTCTGACAGATTACATAGCATAGAAATGCAGGTATAAAAACAATCACAAAATGTAATAAATGCATTTAATGTAAACAAATATATAGACTAAGCTTTAGAATACATAGACCTTTTATGCTAATAATCCTTATTTTTTTATAATCATGATAAACAGATTTATTTGTTTGTTCTGAGTAAATTCTAAGTCTATCAGTATTGGTACTTTTCAGAAATGGTATAATATGGTTAACTGCAATATGAACTTTCCATGTTATGTTTAAAGAAAAATTTTCAAAGTAATGAATTATGCTCCATCAAATTAGCCTAAGTCGTCTTAAATACCATAACAACAGATATCACCATAATTCAATATCACCATAATTCTCCAAAGGTATCATTGGTTAAAACTTTCATTAAAACGCCTTCATTAAAACTTTCAGTAAAACACTTCATTGGTTAAAACTTTCTTAAACATTCAATAACTGGAAATAAATCATGTTTTCCTTGATCAGCAATATTACGAACAAGAACATCTAACTTATCTAAAAGTCGGTTGGCATTATTGCCATCAAACTCAATGCCATGATAATCTCTAAAAAATATAATTTGAGTTTGATCATTGTTCAAAGCCAGGCCATAGTTTTTATAATAGTTTTTTAAAAGTTGTAATTGTTTCAATTAATGTATGCAACTCAGGTACTGGAACTAAATTTTCTATAGTTGTGTCTATATCTCTTAAATTAACTCTTAAATTAGCTATATTTTTATAATCAGCCATCTTTAATTTAGGTTTTCCAGCTTCTATGTATTTACTATAACGACAATCAAGGGAAACAAGAATTTGTTTTACCATTCTAAAAACTCCCTCCTTCACACCACAAACAACCATATATTTCAGCATGGCTTGTTATGCCAAGTATTGAGTTTCCACACTTTAAATCACATGCAACAGAACACTTGATATTTTAAAGATTAAGAGGATCAACTAACTTTCTAAATATTTCCATTGTGTTCATATATTCTTTCTACAATAGCAATAATAAAATAATGCTCAACTCCAACATCATCAAGATCAGTTTTATCATATAGATTAAAAACATTCATAGTGACCATTAAATAACCTCAACCAGAATCCATATCAACCCTTTTAATTATAACATGTATAAATTTATCAATATCCTTTATGTCAACCATTGATTTATTTACTATATCACCAGCATCAAAAAATTATTCTTCTTAACTTAAAAAATATTCATTTTAGCTTTTAAAGCCTCTTATTTTTCAAATATACTTTCTTCATGCTACTTCAAAACCCAAGGCTCTTTTTGTAAATGTAGAACACATTTTTTTGGTTTTAGACTGGGATAGTTCTAAACATTTTATAAGCTCAATAATTGTTCTGAAAAACACTTGATTTAGTCTTGCACAATCACCTTTTTTGTCTGTAGTCACAGCTACAATTGTCAACGGTTTCCCATGAGTAGCAGTTGTGAATTTTTCATCATTTTATTTTCACCAATTTTATTTTCATTTTGCATTTTAGTTTTTAGGATACTTGAAGCAACACATTCTGCACTTACTGATTCCAATACATATGCTGCATTAACTAAATTTTTACAACTTGAACATCCCCACAAAGGTGAACAATGCCTGACTTTTCCACAACATTTTAAACACAACATTTTATTTATATCTTGATTTAAATCAGAAGTAATAATTTAATTTAATTTTGATATTTCTAAAACATCTGAAGTTCTTCTAATAACTTAACAGGTTTCCTAAACAAATAGATATTTCCTAATTCAGAACAATTTACTTTTTATGGTTTAAAGCAAAAATGAATTTTAATATTAATTAAAAATGACTATTAAGTCATAAATATAACTTTTAATTTATTTTATTAAATAACCGGAAAAATTTTGTTTAGCTGTTTTAATTCCAAAGAACTGATGTTTAAAGAAAAAAACTAGAGGAAAAAAGTTTTTGGAGCACCTAGTCACAGAAAAGGATGAGACTTAATTGAATGGCGAGTAACACGAATTTTAGTAGATAGCACAAGAGGCGTTAACTCTTTAAAGCAGTGCCCATTATAGTATCTGTAGAAAAGAGAAAGAGACGCAACATTATGATGATGTGATAATGATTAGAGGTTGGCTGCAAGACCAGGTTTAACTATGTTTGCAATCTGTTTTTGCACCTTGTCTAAAACAGAAAGGGCATCATTAGAATATCTGCCCCAGATATGACAACAGTATTCCATAAAAGGCCAAATATGAGATTTATAGAAATAAAGAATAGAATTCGGAGTCAAAAGTGTCAAGCTCAATAGAGATGCAACCTTAGCAGATGCTAATTTTGCAACAGATTTGGTATATGGTTTCCAAGAAAGTTTGGAAGTAAGAGTTAATCCTATAAGATAAAGGGTATATGACTCATCAAGTACATTACTGTTCATAAATATAGAAAGATTTAAATTATTGCGATAACGATTGGCTGAAAAAAATTGAGTTTTATCTGAATTAAATTTCACCAGCCACTGTGAGCCCCATGCTGTAGCAGAAGTGAGATCCTTTTCAAGCTCAAATACCCCCTCCAAGCATTCAGAGAGTATTGGCTTCATATCATGACAAGAATAAATGGTATATCATCAGCGAACAATGCCACCTTAGATGTGAGAATATCTGGAAGATCGTTAATGTAAATTAAAAAGAGTAAAAGACCAAGGATAGAACCTTGAGGAATCCCTGAAGTTACAGAGTAAGAAGAAGAGTGCTGTCCATCGAGGACAACTTTTATACTACGATTGGAAAAGAAGGAATAAATAATCTTAAAGATGTTACCAGATACACCATAAGAAGAAAGCTTATGGAGAAGACCAGCATGCCAAACTTTATCATTAGCTTTAGAAATTAAATTCCAGGCCAAGCATGTGACTATTGGAACAACGAATTAAAGTAAGGTAACCATCAACACTGAGATCATGAAATGAGACAGCTGAACTCAAATTAGTCTTACAAAGAGCAAGTAGGTCTGGTGAACTTTGCAAGAGATAAGACTCAACAGAAGAAAAGTTACTTTGAAGACCAAGAATATTAGTGAATGATAGGTTTAGAGAACTTGGTAATGATAATAATTTTATATGTTTTATAGTTTTTGGTACTTTATTCATTTTTAAATTTGTTAAAGAACTTGACTCGAAGCATAGATAGTTCTCAGTACACTGTTTAACAACCCAAGCAATTGCCTCATTACTATTGGTAAACCCTAAGCGGTAAAAAGGGTTCCAAATGTGGCCTTGGCAATGCACACCAAAAGTACAAACAGGGACACCATCCATTTGCATTATGGCACTGTTAACAATTTGATATTTTTCAGCTGTTGATAAAATCAGCCTCTCTGAGAGCTACCACATAGTCTGGGAAACCTGACTACCACCTGGCCTCAGAACTATAAAACTGAGTTTTAGAGCTGAACCTTCATTAGGAGATAATAGAGTGAGTTGCCTAGTCATAAAAACAGAGAAACAAGCAAAACCCATGTATTGAGTCAAGAAGATCCAGCATCATCCTAAACTGGAAACAATGTATTAAAAATACATCTGCACCAGCCTCATAGATGAAGAAGGGGTGCAAAGCTGGTCATCACATAGAGTCTGTTTACCCCTTAAGTTTTTGCCTAGGGGGCTTTCTACAAGACAGTAGCCGGATGCATTTATGGGCATCTGCCCAAGATGAGTATTTTTATCGAGACACCATCTCTAGCCTTTACACAACCAAGAACCCCAAGGCAGAGGGTTTTTTAAGTCAGCGTTGGCATCTCCTAGCCTTTGCCTAAAAAGGCATGTCCTTTAAGGCAGGACATGAAGCAGATTGTACAGGGCTACATGTTACCAGTAGCAGGATAACCTGCCCTGCAATTGATAATCATATGTCTGCAAAGCTTTTCATCTAGTACCTTGATACTGTTAATACATAGGATGTGCAGCATCCAAGATGATTCATGAAGACTGTCTGTAAAATAAAATAAAATGTCTTTAAAAATATCAACAAAACCATTTAATGCTCTAAATATGGCAAAAGTACAACTTGGTTGCAAATTTATTATTGTAGTTCATCATGAAATAATTAAATTTGATTGTCAGCAAAAGGTAGTGTTACAAAATTTATAATGTAGGTTGTGTGCCTAAATAAAATTTTTTGGTCTTAACTTTAAAATGGCTTATCTTTATTTTACTTCAAAAGAATAAAACTATATTTTATTTTAGTAAGGCATAATATCTCTGTTTTCATTAAAGTATTAAATGAAAACAGAGATATTTGAATTGATGATAGTTAAGCAACATCAATAATTATTGGTCAGGCTTGGTTTGAGAACATTCAAGTTTATCAATGTTGGCAACATTCATAAACTTGAATGTTCTCAAAACATCTTGGTGCGGAAGAATATTAATCAAACCAGCCAAATTTATAAACAAACAAATTCTATTGGTTCAAAAAATATGTTGATTAAGCAAAATAAAGTTCTAGAGTATTCTATTGAAATGTTTTAAAAATTGTAATATTCAAGATTTTTAAGTTTTGAGATTTTAAACATAAACTGTTTTAAGAACATATTATCAAATAAACTATTATTTTAATACTATGGCTCATTCTTGGAGCCACATCTGCAAAGCCGTAAATCTTTTAAACTATTATTATTATTTGTTTACAAAAATAAATAAAAATTTATAATATATGTTTTTTAAATTGTCAAAATATTGAACGTTTATTATAAATTATAGATTTCATTAGTATTTTCTTATTTAAAAGATATTTTTTAATGTAAAAGTTAATTTTCTATTTTCTTTTTATTTCTATTTTCTTTTTATTCTTATTATTCTATTTTATTTCTATTTTCTATTTTATTTCTTTTTATTTCTATTTTCTATTTTATTTCTATTTTATTTCTTTTTATTTCTATTTTCTTTTTATTCTTATTATTCTATTTTCTTATGTAAAAGTTATTTTTCTTGTAAAAGTTATGTAAAAGTTATTTTTCAAATCTATAATTCCACCTCTCTTGTATGGTTCAGACTTTGTCACCTCACCTAAAGACAAAGCCGAACTGTTTGCTAAAAACTTTTCATCAATATCATCTCTTGATTCCACTAATTGCGTTCTACCTGATATTGCCAACAAACAGGTTGATTCATTGCTTGACATTCATATCACTTCAGCATCTGTATCTAAAGTGATTTCCTGCCTAGACTCTTCTACAGCTTGTGGCCCAGACAACATACCTGTTATTGTCTTGCAGAAGTGTTCTCCAGAGCTGTCGTCTATACTCTCAAAACTATTCAACAAGTGCTTATCAGAGTCTTGTTTTCCAGCCTGCTGGAAAGCCGCATCTGTTATCCCTATCTTCAAAAATTCTGGGGAGCGATCTGATTCGTCTAACTACCGTCCCATAAGTCTTCTTCCTATCATAAGCAAGGTTTTTGAATCTTTAATTAACAAACACTTAATTTCTCATCTTGAATCTAATAACTTACTTTCTGACCATCAATATGGATTTCGATCTTCTCGTTCTACAGCTGATTTGCTAACAGTAATAACTGACAGGTTTTATCGTGCATTAGATGAAGGTGGAGAGGTTAAGGCCATCGCTCTTGACATTTCAAAAGCGTTTGATAAAGTTTGGCATGCCGGTCTTCTCCATAAGCTTTCTTCTTATGGTGTATCCGGCAACATCTTTAAGATCATTGAATCCTTCCTTTCCAATCGTAGCATAAAAGTTGTCCTCGATGGACAACACTCTTCTTCTTATTCTGTAACTTCAGGGGTTCCTCAAGGTTCTATCCTTGGCCCTATACTCTTTTTAATTTACATTAACGATCTTCCAGATATTCTCACATCTAAGGTGGCATTGTTTGCTGATGATACTACCATTTATTCTTGTCGTGATAAGAAACCAACACCCTCTGATTGCCTGGAGGGGGCATTTGAGCTTGAAAAGGATCTCACTTCTGCTACAGCATGGGGCTCACAGTGGCTGGTGAACTTTAATTCAGATAAAACTCAATTTTTTTCAGCCAATCGTTGTCGCAATAATTTAGATCTTCCTATATTTATGAACGGTGATGTACTCGATGAGTCACCTACTCTTTATCTTCTAGGATTAACTCTTACTTCCAATCTTACTTGGAAACCATATATCAAATCGGTTGCAAAATTAGCATCTGCTAAGGTTGCATCTCTTTATCGAGCTCGCCACTTTCTTACTCTGGATTCTATTCTCTACCTCTATAAATCTCAAATCCGGCCTTGTATGGAATACTGTTGCCATATCTGGGGCGGATCTTCTAATGATGCCCTTTCTCTTTTAGACAAGGTGCAAAAACGCATTGTAAACATAGTTGGACCTGCTCTTGCAGCCAACCTTCAACCATTATCACATCGTCGTAATGTTGCTTCTCTTTCTCTTTTCTACAAATACTATAATGGGCACTGCTCGAAAGAGCTAACGTCTCTTGTGCCATCTACTAAAATTCATTCTCGTGTTACTCGTCATTCAATTAAGTGTCATCCTTTTTCTGTGACTGTTCCTAAGTGCTCCAAAAACGCTTATTCGTCTAGTTTTTTTCCTCGAACATCAGCTCTTTGGAATTCGCTTCCTTCATCTTGCTTTCCTGATTCATATAATTTGCAATCTTTTAAATCGTCCGTCAATCGTTATCTTGCTCTACAATCTTCATCTTTTCTCTTACAGTAACTTCCAACTTTAATTAGTGGCTGCTTGCAGCCTTGTTGGAAGCGAAGATGTTTAAAAAAAAAAAAAAAAAAAAAAAAAAAAAAAAATTTTTTTGTATCCTTTATTATTCTAATGTAATCTTTTAAAACAGTTTTTACGATTTATATTGTAAACATAAAGACTTTCAACAATAATTGCATTTTCAATGAAATTATTAGTAATTATCAAAGTTAATAAAACTAATTATGAAATAAACATACAAGAAGTTATATTTTTAAAATAAGTTTTGTGTTGCTTAATTTATGGACAATCCCTAAACTAATGCCTGTTTAGCGTTGTTTGTTTTAGTTACTTTTTTAAACGATTTCTTTTATTATTATGCCTTGTGTTTGTTTTGCACAGATACCAAAAAAATAAAATAAAAACAAATCGACAAGAAAGCAAGTTAAGAAAAATGTAAAAAAATTTTCAATCATTTAGGAAAAAAAAGATTGTAAAGGTTATAGTTGCCATTCTTACAAACTCGTTATACTTAAACTTTAACTTTTTTCTGTTTTAAATACTAATTAAAATTAAAAAGCCCACTCACTAAACATAATCAGTGGTATTGTGAACCAGTTCCGCTTCCTCTTTATAAAGTATTTTTAACCTTTTTAGACCTTTTTAGTTGATTTTTATCGACTTAATTTAGTTTCTACAGTAACTTAATGATTTAATTATTTCATTTGTTTATCTTACTGAGTAGAATTGTTTCAAATATGTTAAACTTTTCAAACTACGCGAATCATTAAATAGTAATTAAAAAATTAACTTATATTATTACTATTTTATCATTACTATTTATAAAATAATTTAGCTCAAATAGAACTAAAACTTTTTTATCATGATTATTTGTTGTAGTTTTTTCTCGTAATCAACAAATCAATAAACAGATAAATTAAATCAATAAACGATAATCTTTTCTCCTAACTAAAACTCTGCTATTTACAAATTTTTTCTCAATATATATACTCTATGCTTTTCCTAAAATATCCTTCAAAACACCGTCATAAATCACCGCAAAAACATATTTACAATTATTATTGGTAAAAACTATTAAAGCTATTAAATCTCTAACGTCATTAAATGTTCTAGAACTTTCCGGAATTACACTCCTCCTTGATCCTTACGGATCATCCAAATAGCAATCAAATTATTTCGAAGGCATGCGCCGTTCTCGACCACTCCGTCGCAAAAGCATGTCGATTTCTTGGGGTCTATCTTCAGCTTCGACATTTTCCTCGTTCGTCTCTAATACATCTTTAACTTGCTCTCCTTGATTTTTAGCGTTCTCTAAACCAGTTTCAGTATTCATCTCTATTTCCACATCAGGGATAATGACTGGACTGACCATCATTTCGAGGTCTAACGTGTTTCACATGACGCGGAATGCCGTTCACTTCTACGATTTGTTTCGACGCATTCCGAGTTAGGGTAGCTGGTTGCCACTTTGTATAGCACCTCGCATTTGGTGGTTTCAGCCAGACTTTATCGCCGATTCGAAACCTCTTGTTCGTGACATTTTGCGCAGGAAGATTCTTTTTTTCCAATCCTTTCACACCAATGGTATAACTGTATATTTTATCCATTGGACTTGCACCATTTTTGTCGGCTGAGACATTGTACTCTTCAATTAGCTGTTGCAACACGCTCAGTCTTTTTCGAATCAGCATTTCACTCGTTGCTTTTGATCTCAACCTTGATTTTCCTGTAAGGGCGTCAGAAACCCAGTGGAATACTGTCACGGAATCGGTAAAAACAGTCACTTTCTTCAGCCTCCACATCAGAGCCATATTCATTCCACGTATCACAGCGTCTAATTCTGCCATGTTTATATGAATATCAGACGTTTCTTTTCGCAGCCATGTTGCATCCTCCACAGTAGTTTTCCCAACTTGAATAAGAGCACCCATCGCTAAAGAACTGGCATCAACCCACACTTTTCCCTCATCACCACACACAGCCCAATCACCACAAGCAGGCTCGCAACGTTCCACCTCAGCAAATACTTCTTTAAGCACCCACTTAACGTTCTCATCACAAATTTCATCGCCCCAACCCTTCGTTAGACTGACAGCTTTCCTCTTCAAGAGACTACAAATCACTCGCAGCCAACCACACACGGGTAAATGTCCTACCAACTGTCCACAGATTGAAAACACAATTTTCCTGGTTAACTTTTGCGAGATAGCATCAACTCGATTCCCTCTGGACCACATCAGTTTGTTACCAACCTTGCGCACACACAATCCTAACACATGAACTCCATCATTACCAATCTGCTCACCTTCTTTACTTTCTAAACCATATTTTAAAAAATGCCTCTTGACATAATCAAGACTCGCCACACTTTCGTCTACGAAAATGTCGACAACATAAGCGGACGTTCCACTCTTCACTAATTCGTCTTGATCAATGACGGCACTCACAACGGATTTCATGATCATTGGCACAACGTTCAATCCGAAACCAATTCGTGTCAAACAATACCTTTTATTTCGAAACACCACTGTTTGGAAGGGCCAAAGAGATTTATCAGTTTTTAGTTGAAGATAAGCCTTGCGTAAATCAATAATTGCTGGTTTGTTACCCATTCTTCTCCATTCTCTAAGCTTTTCGACACACACATCTGCATCTCTCGTGTATGTCTCAATGAAATCGTTAGCTTCTCTCCAGTCCAGAACAGGTCGGATTTTGTGGTCTTTGTTTCTCTGAATGACAGCCATTAAAGGAATCTGCCCTTTGGGCGGCCCCAATTCATTTTAGTCATACTCTAACACCCACTTGCGATCAATCCAATCCTGTAGTTCGTTTTCATAGTCTGCTCTAGCGTGTTGTGGAATTCCATACTGTGCCACTTTATTATGCAATCGGTCGGGGCTTTCTCCATCTCTCCATTTCCATTTGACTCTCCATTCAACACCATTAAAAACTGCTTCGTGATCTTTCTTTTTTATTTCAATTTTCTTAACTTTGTCCTTGTTCAAAGCCGATGCTCCACAGTAACTCAATCCGAACTTCGCTTTTCCCAAAGGAGAAATGGATACTCCTCCTAGTAGTTTAATGGAACTCATTGCGAGCATCATATCAACTCCAAACGGTTGGAAGTCCACTAAAATAACTTTATCACGTGCTTTAATGCCATCAACCTCAAGAATCACGACCGCTGAGCCAGTGCACTGATGAACTTTTCCTTCAAACGTTACTACCTTTTGAGAGTTTGAGTACCTACATTGACTTTTGGGCAGGAATTTTTTATTCAAAATTGTCTTCGAACATCCTGTGTCCACTAAAGCTGTCGCAACCATACCGTTAACTTTTAAACGAATAACAGATAATGCGCTCATTCCACTGTTGTTCAGGAGCGAGGTAGCGCAGATTCCTCGCTCCTGCAATCGTTTCCCTGCAGCTTCCAGCATTTCGATGCAATGTGTCCTTCCTCACCACATTTAAAACATCTAACAGTCTTCGGTGACAAGTTCTTCGCAAGCAAACAATTCTTTGCAATGTGATTCAAACCTTTGCAGTTGTAACACACTAACGCGGTTTTTGTAGCATGGCGTCTAGATACAGCGCCAACAGCGTCACTGTCAATCACATTTGCACAGTTCAAAGCAGCTCTCACTCTGGGTAACATCATATCATTCGGGTCCATTACGGCTCGAAATCTTGATGATAAAACTTCTGGCAAACCCACAACAAACGCCAAACGCACAGACTCCTCTGATAATTTAGCAAGGTAGGCTAATCGTCTTAAATCAGCCAAAAACACGTCGGCTTTTTCTCCGTCACATAATTTTCGTTTTGTAAACAGTTCATATGCAGTATAGGCATCTATAGAAAACGCCACTAATAACACACGCTCGACTTCCACAACATCTTTTTTATCTTCCGCGGTTAAAGCATCGTACACTGCATAAGCAGCTTCTCTGAGAAGAATCAGAAAAAGTAGTTCAAGCTTTAAGTTCTGAATTTCAGCAATCACTTTCGTTCGTTGAATCCAAAAAGCAGCATCCGAAGTGCCATCATACGTTTCAAACATATCAAATAATCTCATACTTGGTTCCATGCCCGGTTAGCTTGTAGTTTTTTCTCGTAATCAACAAATCAATAAACAGATAAATTAAATCAATAAACGATAATCTTTTCTCCTAACTAAAACTCTGCTATTTACAAATTTTTCCTCAATATATATACTCTGCTTTTCCTAAAATATCCTTTAAAACACCGTCATAAATCACCGCAAAAACATATTTACAATTATTATTGGTAAAAACTATTAAAGCTATTAAATCTCTAACGTCATTAAATGTTCTAGAACTTTCCGGAATTACATTTGTAAAATAATTTAGCTCAAATAAAACTAAAACTTTTTTATCATTATTATTTATAAAATAATTTAGCTTAAATAAAACAAAACTTTTTTATCATTATTATTTATAAAATAATTTAGCTTAAATAAAACTAAAACTAGCGTTAGTTTTATTAGAATCTTGTTGGACTTTAGGTGGCCGGGGGCTATTTTTATTATGATAGCCTTTTTTATGTGCCACAGCGTAAAAATGACTAAAAAAAAAGTCTCCTTGAATATTTCAGAGCCCAGGGCTATAGCCCCCTCTAACTCCAACCCTTCTTAATCCAGCACTGGAAATAAGACACGAGTACATAAATTAAAGTTGTATTATACTCTTTGATAAATAAAAGAACATTTGTTTTCTTATTAAGCAATCGTAAGATGTTACTTTATATAAAAAATATTGCTTAATTTTATTAAAAAATTATAAAAAACCGATGTTTCGAAAATATTTGTTCTAAACATAATTTATTTTGCTTTAAGTTTTTTTGCGTTAAAAGTTATTTTCTTTCCTTATTTTTTTTTTTTTTTTTTGTTTTTTTTTTTTTTGTTTTTTTTTTTAGTTTTTTTTTTTTTTTTTTTTTTGTTTTTTGAAATGTTCTCATAACAACTGAAAAATATGGCCAGTTTTTTGCTACTAAATATTATTTCCATGGTCAGTATTCGAGACCGATTGCTCCTGTTTCCCGAATAAGCCTGATTGGTGTTGCTGAACTATCATGGTCAACTTAAAAATTTATCCATGATAACTTGATTATGGCCTAAACACAGCATACCTGTTATAGTCTTGCAGAAGTGTTCTCCAGAGCTATCGTCTATACTTTCAAAACTATTTAACAAGTGCTTATCAGAGTCTTGTTTTCCAACCTGCTAAAAACCAGCATCTGTGATCATTATCTTCAAGAATTCTGGAGAGAGATCTGATTCTTCTAACTACCGTCCCATTAGACTTCTTCCTATCATAAGCAAGGTTTTTGAATCTTTAATTAACAAATACTTATTCTCTTATCTTGAATCTAATGACTTAATTTTTAATCATCAATATGGAATTTGATCTTCTCGTTCTACAGCTGATTTGCTAACAATAATAACTGATAGGTTTTATCAAGCATAAGATAAAGGTGGAGAGGTTAAGGTCAATGCTCTTGATATTTCTAAAGCTTTTGATAAAGTTTGGCATGCTGGTCTTCTCCATTAGCTTTCTTCTTACAATGTATGTGGTAACAACTTTAAGATAATTAAATCCTTCCTTTGCAATCGTATTATAAAAGTTGTCCTGGATGACAGCACTCTTCTTCATATTCTGTAACTTCAGGGGTTTCTCAAGGTTCTATCCTTGGCCCTAAACTCTTTTTAATTTACATTAACGATCTTCCAGATATTCTCACATCTAAGGTGGCATTGTTTATGAACGTTAGAGTACTTGATGAGTCATCTACCCTTTATCTTCTAGGATTAACTCTTACTTCCGATCTTTCTTGGAAACCATATATCAAATCCGTTGCAAAATTAGCATCTGCTAAAGTCTCTTTATCAAGCTTTATCAAATCTCTTTATCAAGCTCGACACTTTCTTACTCAGGATTCTGTTCTATATCTCTATAAATCTCAAATCCAGTCTTGTATGGAATACTGTTACCATATTTGGGTTGGATCTTCTAATGATGCCTTTTTTCATTTAGACAAGGTGCAAAAACGCATTGTAAATGTAATTGGATCTGTTCTTGCAGCCAACCTTCGACCATTATCACATTGTCGTAATATTACTTCTCTTTTTCTTTTCTACAAATGCTATAATGGACACTTCTCTAAAGAGTTAGTGTCTCTTCTGCCATCTACTAAAATTCATTCTTGTGTTACTCTTCATTCAATTAAGTCTCATCCTTTTACTTTGACTGTTCCTAAATGCTCCAATTTCTCTAGTTTTTTTCCTCAGACATCAGTTCTTTGGAATTCACTTCCTTCATCTTGCTTTCCTGATTCATATAATTTGCAATCTTTTAAGTTGTCTGTCAAATGTTATCTTGCTCTACAATCTTCATCTTTTCTCTTCCAGTAATGTACAACTCTAATAGTGGTTGCTTGCAGCCTTGTTGGAAGCAAGGATGTTAAAAAAAATAAAAAATTAAATAAAAATAATAAACTGCTATTAAAAAATTATGGTTCTAATCAAAGCTGTTACTGGACGATCCACAATTGCTTTTGGAATAACGAATCACAGAATATGTAATCACTTATTCATTATCACTAAAAAGACAAAAGACACTAAAAAGAAATTCCATACCCCCTATGATGATTTTTCCAAGAGTGAACTTCAAAAATCATATGCTGAAAAGAGCACCTCCGGGAACTAAGGGGACAGCACAATATAAGTGGATGGTCAAATGCTAAAAATTTTTTAGAGCTTTTGAAACATTTTATTTGCCATATCAAATGTTCTGTATATCAGCCAGTATTATCACTATTGGATAACCATGAATGTCATGGCAGTATTGAAGTGATTACTTTTGCTAAAGAAAATGGTATAATAATGCTTACTTTTTCTCCACGTACCAGCCATAACCTTCAGCCATTAGACAGTTATTAATGTATTATTTTTGTTTAATTTTTTAATCAAATTTTGATATATTTAAAATGCCAAAAGAAATATATTTTTTATGAATTTAAATCCGAACGATATTTATTAAGAAATTATAGTAGTTTATATATATACAAGTTCTTTATCTTAACTAACTGTTATCCAATTATTAACCTTTATACTCTCATTGAGCTGTATGCTTCAGCCATTCTTCAATGAGAAGGGTTACTTTCCAAGACACTAAACTTCTTGATAGTCTTCTTAATGTTCTTGTGAACAGCTTCTAATGTTTGCTCTGATGTCAGACCAAGAAACATCTGATGGCAGTCCAAATAATCATTCAAGTGATATTTAATGATATGGTACTTCCATCCAAGTGCAATACTGATGTTAAACCTTTCTTTAACATAATTGTTCATGTATTCTATGTAGTCAATGAAAGTTCTTATTTTGTAACCATAAGACGGGTCTAATGTCATTCCAAAGCAACTCTCAGTACCTACAAACAAAATAAGATCTTATTAGGATTTTTAAGTATGTTAATAGTATTTTATTTATTAGTATTTACTTGCTTTAAATCTTCTTAATGTGTTAACATTTGTGGTACTTCAGCGGTGCTACAGTTATCATCTCATCTAATGACCTTAGAACTTTTTGACAATTAGGTCTATCTAATCCTCCACCATTGTAGCCATGCTGAGTAACAGTTTTTTTTTTCTAAGAACTTGGTTAAGGTCTTATTTAAAAGTAGTACTCTTGACACCTTTGTTATAATATGCTCATAGAGATGCAGCTCTGGTGGAGATATAACATCCAATACCAGGCTGTCCAGGCTCATCAAAAACACATGGGTTGATGGCATTTAAAAAGCTCTGCATCAACTTGTGTGGTTTCCCTGCATGAACAAATCATTGATACTGATGGGATAAACTACCAAAGGTTCTAAACTCTCCTAATTTGTTCCTTGCACCAATACAATGAGCATGTAAATATTTCCCACCATGGGAAGATAATCCTAGCATGATATTGATAAGCTTAAGATCTGATGCAAGGAAGTACTTCCATTCATGCAGTTTGAGAAGGTGGACGATTTGGGCTAAATTGTAGCTGCTTTCTTCATCATGTCGGATAATTGCCAATAAAATAACCTTGTTTACACATGAATCCTCTTGGTTCCTTAATTATTCGTCAAGTTTTTCTGATTAAAAAAGGCTCATACCAACTTTAATTGACCCTTGGTTCCCAACAATACCAATCCTCACAATTTATTCTTGGAGAACAATATCTCCTTGTTTGCATATTTCATCAACAAGCATAGGTATATGTTCCACATATACTAGATCTTTTTAAACCGCTGTATGGTTAGCACCTTGTCAACTGCTGAATGCAATAAAACTGATTTAGTAAATGGGGCTTTCTATTCACGTAAATCTCCACATTGGTTTCAAATCCGGATTGAACAACTTCTTTTCTTATTTCTGTCAAAATACTTTTAATAACACATTCAGGCATATCATGTCAGGTCATGTCAAAAATATCAGGTCAGGTTACCCTGCTACTGGTAACATGTAGCCCTGTACAATCTGCTTCATGTCCTGCTGCCTTGAAGGATATGCCTTTTAAGGTAAAGGCTAGGAGATGCCAACTCTGACTTAAAACACCCTCTGCCTTGGGACTCTTAATTGTGTAAAGGCTAGAGATGGTGTCTCGATAAAAATACTCATCTTGAGCAGATGTTAAATGCATCTGTTTTTATGACTAGGCAACTCATTCTATTATCTCCTAATGAGGGTTCAGCTTTAAAACTCAGTTTTATAGTTCTGACGCCAGGTGGTAGTCAGGTTTCCCAGACTCTGTGGTAGCTCTCAGAGAGGCTGATTCTATCAACAGCTGAAAAATATCAAGTTATTAACAGTGCCATAATGCGCATGGATGGTGTCCCTGTTGGTACTTTTGGTGTGCATTGCCAAGGCCACATTTGGAACCCTTTTTACCGCTTAGGGTTTATTAATAGTGATGAGGCAATTGCTTGGGTTGTTAAACAGTTTACTGAGTGCTTCCTATGCTTTGAGTCAAGTTCTTTAACAAATTTAAAAATGAATAAAGTACCGAAAACTATAAAACACAAAAAACCATCATCATCATTAAGTTCTCTAAACCTACCATTCAAAAATATTCGTGGTCTTTGAAGTAACTTTTCTTCTGTTGAGTCTTATCTCTTGCAAAGTTCACCAGACGTACTTGCTCTTTGTGAGATTAATTGAGATTGAGTTCAACTGTCTCATCTTGTGATCTTAGTGTTGATAGTTATCTTCCTTTAATTCGTAAAGATTCCAATAGTCACATGCTCAGCCTAGGCATTTACATTCGCAATAATTCACCCATTTGTAAGGAAACTAGGTTAGAATCCACAGACTATTATTTTAAGTGCTTTTGCTCACCACCACTTCACTCTATTGCCTTTTTCTTTGTTCTATATCATTCTCCTTCATCTCAAGACTGCACTTTTTTTGATGTTGTTTCTAATCATATCGACCAAGCCCTCTCTCTTTATCCATCAGCCAATATTGTTGTTATTGGTGACTTTAATGCTCATCACAATGAATGGCTTGGCTCTAGTGTCGGTGGCTCTGCAGGCATTAAAGCCTAAAACTTTTGCCTTTCTCAATTCGCTTTCCAGACAACCCGAATCATTTACCTTCTCTACTCGACTTATGTGTTGTTTCTGATCCTAGTCAGTGCTCAGTTTCTCCACATTCACCCTTAGGTGCTTCTGATCACAATTTGATCTCTCTAAAACTATTATCTCATTCTTCTTCATCATCTGAATCCCCCTATCATTGCACCTCTTACAACTACCTTAAAGCTGGGACTCTTTCTGTGATTTTTTTCATGATGGCTATTGGTTAGAAATCTTTTGCCTTCCTGTTGACTAATGTGCTTCTTACATAACTTCGTAGATTCAGACTGGCATGGAATCTTTTATTCCCTCTTGACGATTCCAGGTCAAGCCTCACTCTTCTCCATGGTTTTCCTTGCATTGTGCTTCTGCAGTTGCCAATCGAAACCGTTACTTCCATATCTATCAGCAAAACAATTCTCCAGAAAACAGACGTCTGTTTATTACTGCTAGAAACCATTGTAAAAAAGTTTTGTCTGAGGTCAAAGCCCGCTATTCTCAGATCATGAAATCTTGTATTTTAACACAAAAATTAGGCTTTCATGAATTCTGGAGAATCTTTAATAGTATCAATAATGAGGGCAAACCTGTAATTCCATCTCTCTTGTATCGTTCAGATTTTGTCACCTCACCTAAAGGCAAAGATGATTTGTTTGCTAAGAACTTTTCATCAATATCATCTCTTGATTCCACTAGTTGTGTTCTACTTGATATAGCCGTCAACCAGGTTGATCCATTGCTTGACATTCGTATCACTCCAGCTTCTGTATCTAACGTGATTTCCTGCTTAGATTCTCCTACTGCTTGTGTCCCGGACAACATACCTGTTATAATCTTGCAGAAGTGTTCTCCAGAGCTGTCGTCTATACTTTTAAAACTATTCAACAAGTGCTTATCAGAGTCTTGTTTTCCAGCCTGCTGGAAAGCCGCATCTGTTATCCCTATCTTCAAAAATTCTGGAGAGCGATCTGATTCACCTAACTACCGTCCCATTAGTCTTTCTCCTATCATAAGCAAGGTTTTTGATTCTTTAATTAATAAACACTTAATCTCTCATCTTTAATCTAATAACTTACTTTCTGGTCATCAATATGGATTTCGATTTTCTCGTTCTACAGCTGATTTGCTAACAGAATAAATGATAGGTTTTATCGTGTATTCGATAATAGTGGATAGGTTAAGGCCATCACTCTTGACATTTCTAAAGCTTTTGATAAAGTCTGGCATGCTGGTCTTCTCCATAAGCTTTCTTCTTGCGGTGTATCTGGTAACATCTTTAAGATTATTGAATCCTTTTTCAATCGTAGTATAAAAGTTGTCCTCGATGGACAACACTCTTCTTCTTATTCTGTAACTTCAGAGATTTCTCAAGGTTCTATCCTTGGCCCTATACTCTTTTTAATTTACATTAACGATCTTCCAGATATTCTCACATCTAAGGTGGCATTGTTTGCTGATGATATACCATTTATTCTTGTCATGATATGAAGCCAACACTGCTTGGAGTGGATTTGGATTGCTCGGAGGGGGCATTTGAGCTTGAAAAGGATCTCACTTCTGCTGCTGAATGAGGCTCACAGTGGCTGTGAGCCCCATGCAGCCCAAGTAGCAGCATAACTTTAATTCAGATAAAACTCAATTTTTTTCAGCCAATCGTTATCGCAATAACTTACATCTTCCTATATTTATGAACGGTAATGTACTTGATGAGTTATCTGCCCTTCATCTTCTAAGATTAACTCTTACTTCCGATCTTTTTTGGAAACCATATATCAAATCCGTTACAAAATGAGCATCTTCTAAGGTTACATCTTTTTATGGAGCTCAACACTTTCTTACTCTGTAATCTATTCTTTTTCTCTATAAATCTCAAATCCAACCTTTTATTGAATACTGTTGCCATATCTGGGTAAGATCTTCTAATGATGCCCTTTTTCTTTTAGACAATTTGCAAAAATGCATTGTAAGCATAGTTAAACCTGATCTTGCAGCAAACCTCCAACCATTTTCATATTGTCATAATGTTACTTCTCTTCCCCTTTTCTACAGGTACTACAATGGGCACTTTTCTAAAGAGCTAGCATCTCTTGGACCATCTACTAAAATTCATGCTCATATTACTCATTATTTAATTAAGTCTCATCCTTTTTCTGTTACTGTTCCTAAGTGCTCCGAAAAATATTTTTTCTCTAGTTTTTTTCCTTAAACATCAGTTCTTTGGAATTCGCTTCCTTCATCTTGCTTTCCTGATTCATAGAATTTGCAATATTAAATCTAAACTAATCTTTATTTGGAGAGATACTCTCTTCAAGGTGTACATGTAATGATGTTCCACTTCTTGATAGTTTAACCTTACCCTGTTTTTCATCCCCAATAATTGTTCTTAGAATTTTTGATGTGACTTGTTACCAGACAATTTAAGGTCTTTTGACCTTTTATTGATTTTTTTAAGTTTTTAGCAGTTGATTTTATATTGCAGGAGTGTCTAATACCTCTTCCTAGATATTGAAAACAATCTCCACATATTGATGCATTAGTATAAGAACTTGTGTTAGGACTCCTTATTTTTCCCTGCGGTAAGATGGGGTTAATGTACTACCTTAAGTTCATCTCAATGTTACTTCTAGTGTCCCTTGCCAGACTTCAGATTGGACACTGACATAATTCAGACACCACTTGTATTCTGCCAAGCATTGAACTCTTCCTCTTTTCCAGGAGTTTTCTGCACTTTTAACATTTTTTCCTTTCTGTAAAATTTTTTTTTATATCTTGCACTTTGGACACATTCCAGTAAGAAAAGAGTTCACTTTAACATCAAAACCTTTATCGATATGTTTCCTTACTAGTTTTTTTTAAACTATTTGAGCTGAGTTATGTAAGGGTATGCATTGTTTGTTCTTGTTGCAACATCCAAAACAGACTATACCTTTGCACTCCTGATGATTTTTTTTCCGATTTATTTACTTTTTTTCAAATTTAATTTTTTCCAGCTAAAATACATGAAATACTTTACACTCAGGTAAAAGATTACATCTGTCCAACAACATTTGTGGAGTAGTCCAAGATCATCTGTACACTTTTGTCTGAGATCATCTGTATTTTTCTTTTACTCTAATAACGTCTGTCCAATATAATCTGAAAATTCAACGACCTCTAACAACATCTTTATCATCTGGTAATTTTTCTCCAAGTCCAATAACATCAGGAAGAATTTTCTCTAGATGTAGTTACATCTGAAAAATTTTTATATGTAATAACATCTGGTTAAAATAATGCGTTATTAGTTAATACTTTTTTCCAGATGTAATTACATCTGAAAAAAATCCTATATGTAGCAACTTCAGGTTAAATCAATGCATTATTAGTAAATTCATCTTTAAAAAAACTTCACCTTAAAATCGACAGATATTATTATACTTTGATAATTTAAAAGACTTAACTACATCAGTAGAACCCCCAGATGTAGTTGCACAAATGTTATAACACTTTGATAATTTAAAAGATGTAACTACATTTTTAACATTCATTTAATTTTTGCATAGATGTTATTAGACACAAATGAAATTTCAGATGTCATTGTACAGATGTCATTAGGCATCAATTAAGTTTCAGATGGACAGATGTTATTATACCTCATTATATTTACAGATGTTGTCGGACAGATGTTATTTGGCATGGCAATAACTGATGTTGTTACCCCGACCCTACACACATTTTAAATTTTAAATATATTTGTTTACATATAATTAAATATATATAACATATTTAGTTCTAAAAAATAAATGTATTCTCATTATACTTTGAAATTAATTAGGCTATTTGTAGTGCCAAAGACAACAAAGTTTAAGTACCAATTTAAAAAAACAAAATATGAAATTTCAATTTAGGAGCGGGTACAGTTTTAATTTTTTGCTACAGTTGTTTGATATGTCTTTCTGATATATCTGCCAAAAAAAATCCAAGGTACCTTCACCTTCTTAACATCTCGTTATACTAAAAATGCAGTTTGATAAATTTTTAATGAACTATTAATGTATTAAATAACTGATCATTAGTTAGAAAGTTGTAGTAATTACGTAATAATAACTGATTAGAAAATATAGTTGTAAATTAATATGATACTAAATAATAAACTGTTTCTAACTACAAAAGCAAAAGATAAAGAGAAATTATAACTACTTATGTGTTTAAAAATCTTTTTAACTGACAATGCTGTCAAATCAACATGTTTTCTTTCATTAAATCAGTCGACAATATGGAGAATATGGAGAAAGAGGAGCTAATACAATTTTTTCTGAATGGTGGCACAAAAAATGAGTTTCATTTAAAAATCATAGGAGCTTCAAAAACTATGAAACTATGAAATTCTATAAATAATTTAATCTAGCTAAAAGTTTTTCTTTTAAAAAATTCTTTTAATTCCTTAAACCTTTTAGATTTTTTATTAATGTATTTCACAAAAAATAAGTTTCACATTGCGTAAAATTTGTCTTTAGATTATTTACAAATATCCTGTTGGCACAGTGCAAAGATTCTGTGGGAAAAATTGGATTATTATCAATCAGGCATAATAGAATCAACTATATAAATGTTCTATGAAAAATAATAAACATTTCTTTTCAATCAAAATTTTTTACAGCTTGCTCTCATTCTCAAATAATTTGTCAATGAAAATGATTGTTTTAAAAAAAAAATTTCAAATTTAAATTTAGTTTTTCTTTCTTCAATTTTTATCCTCAAAATGGAAAAGACAATCATATTGTTCACAGAAGTGAACAATACAATGCATTGCATGAACATGTGATAAACCGTGCTAATTATCTTAGTTTAGGGCCTGGCCATGTTGTCATATTGCCTTCTTCATATGTTAGTAGTCCAAGAGCACTAAAAGAAAACGTTGAAGATGCGATAACATTCATAAAGAAATATTATAAACCAGATCTTTTCATTACTTTTTACTTTTACCTGTAATCCAAAGTGGAGAGAAATAAAAGAAAATTTAAACCTGGGTCAACCTTCTAATGACAGACCTGATTAAGTTTGTTGGGTATCACTTATAATTAATTTTTAATTTAATGCTGCTGATGCCATTACTCATTTGTGTGTGTTTGACACGAAGTTTTTTAGAGAAGATTTATTACCTTAACATTATAATATTTCACTTTATATTTTTGACCATACGATGAGGCAATCTTAAATCTTTATTATCTTTTTTATAATCTGCTAATCTGTTTAATCAGTCATAAGATTTTTTATAATCTGGTAATATCTGTTTAATCAGTCATAAGATCCTTTATATTAGATGATAATTTAAGGCAATCATGCCGTATGTTATTTTTAAATTAGTAAAGTAACTTTTAAAGTCAGGTAGTTGGTTTAATTCGTTTTAATAATAACACTATCTATGTCCTTCGTCAATTGCATTTAAAGTAAATTAATATGTAATTTTTATTTTTAAGAATTCGAAGACGATGCTCTTTTCACGGGTCAAACTTTTGGTAAAGTTGGTTTTATCTCAAAAATCCTTGCTTCTCACACGGTCAACTCTATGTTGTATGTTCAAGAACAAGATCATTTAATAGCATATTTTTTAAAATTGATGCAAACATATACAAGGTATATACTTATTAAAATTACAAAGTATACATTTAATAAATGCTACACTAACAATGCTCACACAACCAATTCTATGTAGCGTGTTCCATAACCAAGTTGTTTGATAATTTTTTTTTTAAATTTGATAAACATGCATTACAAGTTTTATCATTAAACGAATATTATGCAACTGATGTATTTGTAAATTTTTTTAATTTGTAGTTTTTGATAAGTATTTTTATGTGATAATGTGTATTTTTATTATGTGTTATATAAGGTTATATAGGTTTATATTTTGTAAGTGTTTTTATGTGTGTGCTGTTAATAGTTAAAATATGTACAATAAACTCTGGATAACTCAATACCCCTTAATAATTTAAACTAATTTTAAAATTTCAGTTGAGTCTTTATTTATGGATTATACGACAATAACTCTAACATTTTCTAACAAGCTTTTTCTTGGTCTCTTAGAGGTTTGAATAATTGAGAGTTTACTGTAATATGCTATGTTTTTTGTTAGTTTTGTGATGTTATTATTGTGTTGTCTTGTGTTGATAGATGACTTAGTTACCTTCACATCAGTTTCTATACTTAAAAATATTTTTTGGGTAGTTACATTACTGAAACTGGCTACATAAAATCATTCACTAAAAGCCAAGGATTCAGTTTTCAAATAAAAACATAAAACTTTATCTTATTGTGATTATTTATTTTTAGTCTTGCTTTTTTAAAAAGAGTGGGTAATCTAAGCTTGCAACAATAAATCTTGAAACTTTCAAAAGTTGAAAGTAAGTTTTCTATTTGTTATCTGTTTAGTCACAATTTTGAGTTTTCAAATAAAAAAGTACGTAACACATGTGTAATAAGTGTTTCCAATAATAATTTAGTTCCATTTTTAGGTCGAATTCCTTCTTTTATGACAGATTTTTGAAAGTTCCAATATAGCAGATTTTAAGAAATGTTCTGAATGTTAATTGTGTTCTAAAAGTCAAAACGAAGTTTCGATAATCTTGATATCATTTACTAAAAGCTTTATAATAATGAAACTATCTTATAATTTAAATGTAAATGGCTTCTATAATTTATTTATATAATATATTTGATACTTTTTTGAATGTTAAATATAATATTTTATAAAGTTTATATTTTTATTTTATCTCAAGAAAAATATGTTTTTGTTCTTTTTGAAATTATTATTTTGTATGGATATATTGACCATTTTTGCTTTGTTTTTTATATTTTCGTTATATTTTGACATGTGAAGGGAAACTATTTATACTTTTATCACATTTTGTAAATACTATCCAGGCGGTTTCCATTTGCATTGAGTATCGATTTTGAGCACAAGCAGCAGGTATAATAATAATTTGATTGCCAAACTCGGCATGAGCAAAAATTTTTCCTTGGTGTCCTTTCAAAAATATAAAATATCCAAAACTGGTTTAAAATTTTTTTTTTTTTTTTTTTTTTCTTTACTAATTTTATATATTAACAAATATTTGATAAGTTAATAAAAATATTTAATCAATATACCAAAAATTTATTCTACACTATTGCTTTGTGAAACTCTTTTTTTTCCGCAAAAACTTTACATGAAACGATTTTTTGTTGAGAACATTTTCTTTTTAAAATTTAATTCAAAGATTTTTGAGGTCCCCAATATATCTAATTAAAAATAGTTTTAAAAAAATTAAGTTTGGATAAAAATAGATTTTTTTAGTTTAGTCTACCTATTGGCCCACTGTGCACCGGTTGGGAGTCTATTTGGAGAAAATATCTGGAGAGGGTATTTCAACAGATAAAGAATACTTCTTCCACAAGCTTTTCAAACATGTCCTGCCCTAGCCATATTTAAAATTATTTTCTATATTATAAAATACAACAGAATTAATCACAAAATGTGTTATATATATTTTTTACGTATATGTAAAAATTGTCATTAAGTAATTAAAGTTGTATTACTCGTATTATAATTACTTAGCAGTATATAAATATACTGCTAACATTTTCAACATCCTAATAACTGATAGTTTATTAAAAATTTATTTCTCGTATTTTTAAATATATTTGCACAGTTTTAATCATAAAATGCAAAAAAAAAAAACTGTCAACTCTTTAAAATGTATGCATAACTTTTTTCCAAAACACCTTCAGCTTAACATGGTTTTAAGGCCATATGTTTTTGTGAAGGACTACTGGGATCAAATAAGGAGGATTGCCGTAGTGCACAATGTATTAAAAAATTTTTATGGGACACCCTAATATATATGCATATGTATACAAATATTTTTCTTAGATGTATATGTATACATATACAATATGTATACATGTTAAACATATATGTATATATATGCATACAAATATTTTTCTTTAAATGTCTGCTAAAAATAATTTTGTATATATATGTCGTATATATTACACGTTCGACGTCATAGCTCTTTCAGAAACTTGGCATGATTTTGAAAATTCTCTTGAATTAAATTGCTATTTTATAAACTTTTTAGTCAACCAAAAGAAAATGGAAAAAAGGTGGAGGGTTAGGGCTTTATATTTCAAAAAGGCATGATTTTAAAATAAAAAACTATGCTTCTCAAACGATAACCATGAATTCCTAGTTATTGAAATTATAAATAAAAAGTTTCGAAATATTTAAATTGGATACTTTTATCGTCCACCAAGTGGTAAAATCAAATCATTTGAAACTTTTATCAAAAATACAATTGAAAAATTAAAGAAAATAAAACTTTATATTTCGGTGGTGATATAAACCTCGATGTTCTGAGTTATTCAAAATTTCCGAAAATATACGCTCTTTTCAATTTTAAATGTATCGTTTTTTGTTAAAATAGTATTAATTTCTTAAATGCAAGGTATGCATACTGTCAAGGGTGCATTCAATCTGTACCCTCGTAAGTGATACAAGAAGTAACACAGAAGTGAACTTAATGGAGTACATGTACGCAACCTGACCTCAGAAAACTAAAAGAAATCCAACTTCAATTCTCTATACTAATGCATCATTTTGAGGAGATTATTTCCAATATATAAGAAAAAATATTAGACACCTCAGCAATAAAAAAGTAAACTGCTAAAAATATAGAGAGAATTATCAAGTCAAAAGGTCATAAATTGTCTGAACAGGTAAAATCAGAGGTTCTAAAAATAATTATTGGTGATGAAAAGCAGAGTAAGATTAAACTATCAACAAGTAGAACATTACTACCTGGTTACTTTGGTGAAATTATCTCTTTAAAAAAGGTCTTTAAAGAGACAATCTCACCAAATGTCTAATTAAAAGCATGTTGACTAAAATAGTAAAAAGATGTTAATCAGGAATTGAAAGCAATGTGGAGACGTAAATATAAGGTCCAATTTACTAGATCAATTCTATCAAGTTTAGTAGTTACCATTTTAGCATGCTGGTACCCATACTGAGGTTTAAAATAATCTAGTATTTATTATATGAAGGAATTTTGAGACATGGCATTAATGGGTTCAAAGAGTCAATTAAGGTTCTTATGAACTTCTTTCACTCTGAAAAACTTGAGGATCAACTACGGAACTAAATAAACAACTTTGTTTTTTTTAGCAATCAAAAAAATTGAAAAAAGTCAAACATGTTGAAAAAAAGAGCTTCAATTTAAATAAAATAAGTTCGGCTTTAATTTTAATAATCGGTTTGGGTTATCTTCCAACGCCTACCTGATTGTTCTGTGAAGAAAATTTCCATGGATCTTCACCTTCAACCTAAACCCTAAAACATGGGAGTAATTAATCCAATTAATATCTATGACCAATTAATATCTATGCAAAAATGTTATGTTACCCTTATTGTCGCATTTACTATGAATACACCATCATATAAAATTTCTAAATACTTTGCAAAAAAAAAAATTAATCCAAAATTTATGTTACTCGACAAAAGTAACAAAATATTAGTAAATTCAACAAATTTTGTGTTACAAACTTATAGATAATCTATGGAAAAAAATGAATTACAACTTTCGGTTTGATGTAGACAATATATATAATTATGTTCCGATTTAAAAAAGCAATAAATGTTATAGTGAAAAATTATATAAATTATAACAACAAATGCATTTTAAAATATACAAAATTTAATTTAGATGAACTTTATTTATATATTTATTTATATAATTTATTTATATGTTATTATATACAAAACTTAAAGTTTTAATTCTTAAAAACTGTTTTTATGAAATAATGAAATTAAAGTAAAGCTTCCAATTGAAATTAAAAACTTCAACAAAGAGGTGATTCTGCATTTTACAGGTCAGAATAATTGACGTGTGAAATATATTTTTTAAACTTTTCGTTGTTGCTCGCGCAACGTACCGTCGCTTAGATTTTTTTCTTCAAGTCACGGTAGTGATTTCTGATTAGCTGATTTTTTTCTTTTATTTAAAGAATGCATGCCCAAATCAAAACTTTTAATGTATGTGCGCTCCACTGCGTCTATCCCTAAATCAGTCAATGTATGTGTGCTCCACTTCTAAATCAGTGGATGTATGTACACTCACTGCGTCTATCCCTATATCAGTTGATGTATGTAAGTAATAAAAATCAATCTAACTTTCATTATACAACAATAACAATGACTTTCAATAAAAATAGTTAAAAAAAATTATTTGGAAGGACTCGATCCCGGACTTCTATGAAAGATGAACTAATGAGAGTTGCAATTCTTTTTAAATTTGTAATAATAAAATTTTTAAAATCAACCAATAATATGCGCAGCCATGACTTAAAATAAACTAATCAAATTTACTACAGTGACTTTAAGATAAAAAATTAAAGTAAGTACCGCTAGCCACAACGTAAACTTTTAGAACAGAAGCCATAACAAATATACAGATTAAAATTTACTCGTCTGTGCAACCTAATTTAATTTATTTTAAAAGCATATTAAAAGTTTTTTATCCCGTAGAAAACGAATATGTTCTTTGCAATGCATTCAACAAAAAATAGAATTTCTTACTTAAATTTTGTTAAAAATGATTATGAAAAACAAGTTAAATATAATAACACAAAACTATTTCAGAAAAGTTTTACGCATTTATTTTTTTTTTTTTTTAATTTTTTATTTTTTATTCTTTTTTATATAAGTAACGAATCAAATCAGCTAGGTAACCAAGGGCCCAAGGGCAAATTAAAAAATAGGTCCCCACTGCTATGTAAACTGATTAGGTTTTATCAAATAAAAATATGAAATATACAAATACTTTAAAAATGCTAAGCTACTTAAGCTCTTTTTTGTGCACTGCAGGGCAGGGGAGGTAACTGCAGGGCAGGTAATAAAAATATTAAACAGTAACAGCAAAAATTACAATTAATACTTGGTGTAGGTTTGGGTAATAAAACGAAATAGAGAAGATTCAAGGGTTTATTATATAAAGATCGGGCCTACCAACTGACTAAATAACAATTATATTGAAAAATATTTCCTAGTTTTAGTTTTCGCAAAAGCATCAATGACTCCGTTTAAATCCAGGCTTGATGCGGTTTTGTTTTCAATTGCTATTAGCAATAAAAGTCGGAGTCGAGTTCGCCCCATCTTATTTCTTAAATAATTTTTTATTATTTTTAATTTGCTAAATAACCTTTCAGCTGCTGCAGAAGTGACAGGAATTCTAAAGAATAATAACATTGCTGTAAATACTTCCGTTAGGTCGCATTCTAGCACTCCTTATTTGCTCATTATTTCCTAATTGAGGTAAAACTAGATAGTAAATATTAATAAATTAAAGTAAAAACTAGGGCCTATTATATCTAAATATTTTTTTGGAATTCGTTACAGTTTTGTAATGAAGTTGCTTCATCAGCATGTAATAAAAATATTGGTGTTAAAAAATCGAATATATGACAGACTGCACTAATATTTTGTCGATAAATAATGTTGTCACTTGGTTGACTAATTCTACTGCGCTATGTTTGATGGCTGCATAAAAGCCTAGAAACACTTCTTTTACTTCTATATCAATTGGCTGTCCATTTTCCTATCTAGTTATTACTGCATACCTTACAGCAATGCTTAGCTGATTTACCTTCGATATGTACTGTGTCGTATCCATTATAATGGCAAAAAACGGTGACGCTCTAATTTGTTATAAAAGGAAAGTAGAACGCACTAATACGCTACAAGTGACGTTGGGTAATGACGCACATATCATTATCCGTCAAATTGACAACACTGCCAACCTACAGAAAGAATTTAGGGGAATTCCCAAGGCATAACTTTTGAATTTCTCTCAACTGAGTTGTCATGATTAAAGTGGGTTGCAAGTTGCAGCCTGTCAATTAATTTTGAAAATGGGAGAAATTTCCAAAAGTTCAGTTCGATTGAGATTTCTGGTAAGGATTCAATGGCCCCCTAAGCTTGAGGGCCCCGGAGGGCCCACGTAGCCCCTAGGTACAGTTTTTAAGTTTCAGATTATCAAAAGAGAGAAAATATGTTTAAAATGCAATTTGAAAATATAAGTATGGTTAATAAACAAGTCTACGTATTTCTTTCGCAACCGAATGGAATTCCATTCCATTGCGTGTGCAAATTAAATGCTCACGCAATGGAATACATTTTAAAAAATTTTTTTCTTTTATGGATAATGGATCTCAAAAATAACAATAAAATTAATCTGGATCTCAACCTGGATCTCAAGCATACCAATAAAATTAAAATAAATTTTTGCAATATTTGTGATTAAAACAATTTTCAGATAAATCTAATCATACTTAAATTTTCTGCTCCGACAACCAATCAAAATTAACTAAAAATCCCAGAAATTTTGTAATTTTGCTTGTAAAAAAATAAGGAAATTGTACGAAATAAAACACATGCCGAAATTATGAAAAAAATTTTATCTGAAGTTTTATTTAGAATTTAGTGATTAGTTAAAAAAAAAAAAAAAAAAAAGAATTTCATCAAATATTTACATTTAATAGCTTTAAACATATAATGACTTTTAATCTTTAAGATGTTAATCTGCATTGCTGAAGTTTTTTTCAAATTTTTTATATTTATGTTAACTGTTCTTCTAGTATTTAAATTAAGTTTAGTATCTGTTGAGAGCTTTCTTTTTTTGTATTTATGTTTATTATAAGGAAAGGAAACTTTGTTATAAGGAAATTTTGTTTTAAGGAAAGTTGGTTCCGTAATAAATAAAGCGTACGTACGCAAAAGAAGGGAGATTGTTAAAACCATACAGTTGTGTACAAATGGAAAGGGGGTCTTGAATCAATGCTTTTACTGCGTATGTTCTTTATAGATGCCCTCCTGGTTTCTTAATGTTGAGTAACAGTTTTTCTCAAAAATATAAAATTATCCTAAAAAAAGTGTGCCCTACTAGTCTTTAAGAAAAGGTGCTTTATATGCAATAAAGAAAAACTATTTTTTAATAATAACACTTTGTAACAACTTAATTTAGTTTTCATTAAAAAAAAAAATGTGAAGAATGTAAAAATATATCATTAACACTTTAGGAAGTTACAACTTATAGCGCCTTTTAACTTTTTATCTTCGCTATTTAAAACCATTAACCTTGTTTCTAAAGCAACATGGTTTCAACATCATAAAATTAATGAACTACAGAAATCGTTAATAAGTAATCCTGTGAATGGATTCATGAAAGAAATAAAATATCCAAATTTATTCTAAAACGTAATAAAAGTTTCTATTTTAATTGGCTCAGCGTTTAGCACTTCAGCGCTGCGAAAATAAACAGGCATAAGTTTACCTCTACGAACAACTAATTGCTTTAAAATTTATAATATATATATATATATATATATATATATATATATATATATATATATATATATATATATATATATATATATATATATATATATATATATATATATTGTTATTATTATTATTGTTGTTGCAATTATTGTTTTTATATTATTATTGTTATTATTATATTGTTATTTATATATAATGCTTAAGTTTGTATATAAAGTTAATTATAATTGATTTAAAGTTTAACATGTTTAAAATTTCAAACTCAGAAAACTCATTCCATTAAGAAACAAGAAGAATATTACTAATAAGATTTAATTGCATTGCATTTAATTTTCCAAAGGTAATAACAGCATCCTGACAATCGCATCATTTTATTAATACTTAAAAGTAATAATTAAAAGTTTTAATTAAAAGCCGATAAAAACAAAAACGAGAAAAGTGTATATTTAACTAGCTAGCTTAGCTGATTGAGCGTGCATTCGATCAGAAAAAGATGTCTTTGGAACGTCTTTTCAACGTTTAAAATACGTCTTTTTTGACCATACCTTGCTTGAGCAGCAATATTTTATTATTTCAATTAAATATATTAATATTTCAAATAAGATAATCACGTAAACGAAAATAATAATCATAAATAGATATAATTGTACGAGCAAAAATAATCATAAAAACGAAAAAATAAGTAAACTATTTTTTTAAAGAAAGTACCGTTTTTAATCACTATAAAAGCGTATAAATTTTTTACTTTGTATTTAATTACTGATGCTCCGTAGTTGGACCAGAGCTAGATGTTCCTTTATCAGATTGCAAACTCTGACAACAACAAGTAACTTTAGTGTAATAAAACTTCTGCTATTTAAATATAAAATTGATATAATTATTAATTTATGCGCATATGCATAAATTTTAAAAATTAATGAGCATGATATTTTTTGTAAAAAATTATTATGATATTTTGAAACAAAGTTATTTGACCACAAAGAGCAAAATATTCAAGGTAGGTAAATTAGGAAATTTCATTTGTCATAAAACTTTTCAATTCTTTTCACTTGTTAAAATTAAATTGAATTCTAAGCTCAATTATCGGCTTTTGAAATTAAACATTAAAGTTAAATCATTTTATTAACTCAAAATAATTCAAAAATCCTGCCATAAACAATTTCTGGATAAATAACTTTCTTAATATCTGTAGTTATCAAGTTTTAGTGGTTTAGTAAATATTTTTTTAACTTTTTTTAAATACGCAAAGAAAACTAAAAAGGTAAACACTGAAGTAAACTAAATTAAGTTTTGTTTTTGTTCATCAAATTACGAAACAACATGTCAAACAACATACGAATTTAAACTTTAACAGCATCTCTTACATATAATAAGTTTATTTAAAAAGTCTTCAAAATATTTTCATTGACCTATTATTAGGTAAAGATAAAAGTAAACATTAGTATAATAATTTTGTTAAGTCTTATTATTTTTAATAAGTTTAAAATGAAATCAAAATCGCTTAACAATGAAAAAAAAGACAATCAATTGATGTATTAAATTATAACGTGTTTGTGTAAAGGTAACTTACACCGAACGTTTTTTACTTATTTTGCGTTTATTCAATTTATATTTTTTAGCTATTTGCTGTATACACCATATACAACTTGTATTTATTTATATTACAATGCTCTTTATAAAATATATTACCTCATTTATTATTCTTTTCAATATCTATTTCAAAAATAAAAGCGTGTTCCACTTACAAATATGTTTCTTCCACATAGAAATATTTTGTCATTTTATATAGTTTTTTATCTATATAAAACTGAAGTTACCTTAAAAAAAATTAAAACAAAAAATTTTAATCTTAATTTATTTCTTTAGTAGATATTTACAAAAATATTAGTAGATATTTACAGAAATATAGTAGATATTTACAGAAATTCGTTACAAATATATGTTTGAATTTTGTGAGCTTAAGCATCTAAACACAAAATTTCAGCTGCCGTAGCCTTCATAAGATTACCTTTATACCATTTATAAGAGTCAGTATATAATTTATAAGATATACCATAGATAAGATATACCATTTATAAGAGCCATCATTTATAAAAGTCATCAGATATACCATTTATAAGAGGCATCAGATATACCATTTATAAGAGGCATCAGATTTCAAAATTGTAGGAAACTGAACCCAACTATAAGGTCTGAAAAAATAATTATTTTTTAAGCGTAAATTTTCTTCTACATGACACAAGTACACAAGCCTATATACTGCTTGAATAGGCTGTTTACTATCTATAAAATTTTATAATGCAAAGCTCCGATGTTTAGAAACACTATGTAATGCCATATAATGTAATACATGCTTAACAGCATGTTGCTTATAACTGTTTTAAAGATTCAAGTTAAATTAGTCACCGCGGTAAATCAAAGCTTAATTCTTTGATATTTTATAATAATAGTGAAAATATATAAAGATAATTATTTATATATTTGTTTGAGACAATCTAGTTTTAAATTTGATTGTTTTATATTTTTATCTTTAAAGTTATTTTTTGTATAAAATACTCTTTTGCTTAAAAAATTAGTTTTTTATTTGATATACTAATTTTAAATTTAAAAAATCTGTTGATAAACTTTTATTCTATTTTAATAGGTTTTTTAAAATAGAATCTTTGTTACCAATGTTTTTCAAAATAGCATCTTTGTTACCAATGTTTTACAAAATAGCATCTTTGTTACCAATGTTTTTCAAAATAGCATCTTTGTTACCAATGTTTTTCAAAATAGCATCTTTGCTACCAATCTTCTGAAGCAGTTATCAAACTTATATAAAAAAAAAAAAAATTAGTTTTGATAAATTTGTAAAAATGTTTCTTTACTTATGCGTTT